>NW_025843263.1:0-6829 GCF_002878395.1 Capsicum annuum | reverse complement strand
AATAAAGCTGAAAAAGTGGGCTAGAAATGCATCCAGTAGGAATGAAGCTGAACCATGGACTTTGGGTAACATTTGTCAAAATATAAAATAGAAATTGCATAGAAACATGAAAGGAGCTTCTGGTTATATTCCTAGAAAGGTTGACTCATGAAATTATGAAATCGTAGGGTCTATGATATTGACACCTGGGTTGTGACTTGTATAACAAGATGTGTAGTTATAGAAAATGAAAATTATCTGAAATACCTTGTAAACATGATATTTGTGCTATATGAATGGAAAAAAATGTCATTATAGACTATGTTCATGATTGCTACAAGGTTGAGACAAACAGGAACATATACAACATATTGCCTATGAACAAGCAAGATTTATAGCCTAAATCATCTACTCCACAATCATTGCCGCCACTTTATTTGAAAAAGAAGAAAGGAAAGAAACAAAGATTAAGAAAGAAAGAAGTCGATGAGCCTAGAGCCTAGAGCCTCAAGGACTAGGACGAAAAGGAAACAAAATTCAGTTTATTGTAGCAAGTGTGGTCGATCCGGTCACAACAAAAGAAGTTGTTCTTTATTTAATGTTGTTGAACCAGAACCAACAAACTGTCCTTCATCTTTGGACACTATTATGGTTGAGAACACATCAAGTTAGACGCAAGAATTTGCTTCTTTTTGTGACAAACTTCCAATGAGATACATATATCAATAATGGTTGTCTTACTTTACTATAATAAAACTTATTTAGCTTAAGGTCCTCTTATTTTCTTTTCAAGTTAGAAGAGGATAGTAGCAGCAAAGTGCGCTTCGTGTTGCATAGCATCGCAGATGTTGATAACCATTATCATTTTGTTCATTTCATGATGACATAATTAATTTGGGAATGAATCAAGTTTATTTTGTAATGTGATGGCTTCTAAGTGAATTAAATTCATTTTGTATGACTTAATTGTGAAGTTTACAGACTTTGAGTTTCTGCATTTTGCACTTAATTTCATGTTTCTGGACTTTTTTTAGTTTTTATACCATGATTTATTGTAATCTGCACTTTTTTTCTGCATTCTGTGCATATCTTTTGAGTTTCTGCACATATTTTAACATTGTATGTATAGCATAATTCTCCGGCCAAGGAGGTTTAGATGAACCTTCTTGTGACTCCCTAGCTCTGTCAGTGTGACCATCTTATATAAAAGCATAATATGTTAGGGAGAGAGTATTATTTAACAACTTAATTATATGTTTCAACAGATATGCTTGGCCCTCTATATAGCGATGACTCATGTTGGTCTTGCTTTCACAATTTTCATTCTTTATGCTGTTGGCAAATTGCTTGAAGAATATTTAAAACCTATTTTGTGGGATGTGAATTTTTCTATATCTCTAAGAGGAATTTCGCAAGCCCTTGTTGCATTCTGGTCTGAACCTGTAAAGCTAGGCCTTACCGAGATTATTTTGGCTTTCCCCGTTGCTGTATTTTGGATTTTTATTGGCATACTTGTTGATATAAGAGAAATGATTTTTAGTGTTGTTCTTAGGATACAAAAAGGTAGTGTCTTGACGCGTAATCAAAGTGGGTTTCTTATGTTGTTGAGGTGGCTAGTCTCTTTTTGGGTGTTTATCATGGCTTATGAGCAAATTGGTTTGTTTTGATCAGTTGCACTTCTTGCAGTGGGATTTATGTTTCCTGCTAACAGTGTTGGACTCTACGATGAATGCAGTAACATCTTTTAGGAGTCATAGCTTTCATAGATTGTCCATATCGACTTTCTTCACAAGGGGGACATTGAAAAGATTGGAAACCATTGCGGTGGTAGGACTTATTATTGGGTTGAGCATAGGATCCCTGGCGTGTACTATTTTTTTCTCTTACGAGATTAGAATGGAAGGAAGAGACATTGTTTTTTCATTTTTGATGAGTCCGAGCAATATAATAGTTGTTAATGTATAAGGGTGTAGAAACTAGTTGAGAAAGTATTATTAGCTTGGGATATATAATAAAAATAGAGTTCTGACATGAATTAATTTAACTGAAAATTTGGATGCAGTGCGTATGTGTGCTATTTCATTGGCACTTGGTACACTTATTGGATGCTCTAATTGGTAGAATGAAACGTAATCTTTTATACCTTTTATGTGCTTGTAAAATTTTTTTTGGTCCAGTTGAAAATGGGTGAACGGTAACACTTATACAAGACGAAGAACAGAGAGTAAGACTGCACGAGTAAAACTTTGAAGGCAGTCTATCTTCTTTGTGAATCTTTCAAAGAGCGATACAGACAGATGGAGCGTGCAGTTCTCTCTGGTGAGATTGCAGGACTTGATCTCAGAGGAGCTGTTGTTACTCGTGAGGGAGTCCAAGAAGTTGACCTTAGCGAAACTCTCTCTCTCTCATAGTTTCTCGGTCAAGTATCGATCAAAACAAGCCAGATGTAGTCAATGATGATGGAACTGAGCAATTATCTATGGCTACTCTTGCTAGGTTGAGTACAAGACTCTCTCTCTCTCATAGTTTCTCGGTCAAGTATCAATCAAAACAAGCCAGATGTAGTCAATGACGATGGAACTGAGCAATTATCTGTGGCTCAAAAGGTTGCCTTGGAAGTGTCAGCCTTGAGACTAGTGGATATTCCCGAGAAGGCTCGGAACCTTCTTAATTTATTGGAGGAGTCAAAAGATTCCGGGTTCCAGGATTTCAAGTGATGAGTAAAAAGGGGTCGTTTGATTTGCAGACTAAGTTATTTTAAGACTGTCATCGACGAATTATAATCTGCAATATGAGATAAAAGAGAAAATGGCCAAAAGCCCCCCAACCTTTTTCTCAAACTCCAACTACACACTTATGCTTTGCGGGGGTCCTATGACCCCCCTGAACTATTTTAAAATGATATTATCACTTTCCTAAATGCTTACGTGGCATAGCGAGTGTATCTCACTCTCCTTGAGAGAGTGAGCACCGAAAATAAAAATAAAAATTTTATTTTCACATTTCTTTTATATATATATACATGCATTTTTTATTTTTTTTCTTTATTTGCTTTATTCCTTTATCATCTCCTCCTCTCCATTTTCATATTCCTTCACCATCTTCATCTTCCTCTTCCTCTTTCAAAATCTCCATCTTCATTTTTTTATCTCTATTTTTATTTATACCGCAAATTCAATGCTTTTCTCACCATTAATTTTTTAATTATTATTTTTAGACCCACTAATTTTTTCTTTTTATGAAGAAGGATAAATAATCTCAAGTGTTTCCGCCGGAATGGCTTCACAGCCGCCGGTGAAACTTTTTCGACCACCAAACCAGTTTCAAAATGAGCATACAAGTGATATGCACCAACCCCATAAACAATTACACACATTCATCTCACAATTCTCAGAAATTTGAAAAGATAAAAGTGGTCCTCGGAGTATTTCTGATGAAAAGTGAAAATTAGTTTAAAAAATTATGTCTCATGAGGATTCCTGATCAAGTGAATCGATTTCAAACCATAAAATCAATATTATATCTCAAAATCAATAATCATATTTAAGCTATTTTTGCACTGTTTCAACATCAAGATTGATTTTTGAGTTGTGGGTTTCTTGATTTTGTCTGTTTTAGCATCAAGATTGAATTTTGAGTTGTGGAATTTATTAAAATTGTCTGTTTTAGCATCAAGAATAAATTTTGAGTTGTGGAATCTTTTGGGTTTATCAGCAATGATGAGACAAATATTGAAGAAGTATCGAAGGGAATGGAAGAGAGTGATTTTGTGAGGGATAGTGAGTTGTTTGGGTGAAATTTTATTGAGGGTTAATTGAAGGTAGATAAAGTCATCATCTTCTTTTGAATCTTCATGTAAGAGTGAATTGAAGTACATGCTCCAAATGTCCTTTTGGATCTTTATGCTAAATGTGGGAATGTGATAGAGGCAAGCAAGTTTTGGATGAGTTGGATGATGATAGTGTAGTGTCTTGGACATCTATAATTGTAGGTTTGGCTGGCAGTGGTTTTGATTCCATGGATTGAAGTAGGATAGAAATTAAAAAAAATGATAAAAGTGATTAAGAAATAAGAAAAAAGTAGGATAAAAATAATTTTTTATATCAAAAAAATAATAATATTACGTGGCATAAGCTGATAGGCGCGTACAGCTCACCCACTTGTATAGATCTGGGTATGAGTTTTTAGAAGGACATATATTTCATTTTTAAATAGTTCAGGAGGGTCATAAGACTCCCGCAAAGTATAAGTGTGTAGTTGGAATTTGGGTAAAAATTGGGGGGCTTTTGGCCATTTTCTCTGAGATAAAATAATACCAAGTTGATTCGAGAAAAAATGAGATACCACAAAATAAAATTTTATCTTAAGCTTATTCTTGTGCTATTTCAACTTTTATCTCATTAACCAATAGTCACCTTATGTATTGGCACTAACTACATAAGAATGAGATATTGTAAAGTTGATAAACATTACAGAAGACCTTTTTATGTTATTTGTCATCCATGAGTACTGAGATTTCTGTCTGTCAACTTTCAAGTACTAAATATGATAGACTAACTAGTAACAAATAACATGTTCCACAGTTCTCCATCTACCAATAATTCAATTCAGATTGATTGATACCAACAGCTAAATTCCACATTGATCATTGCCCAAACCAATCACCATCTTTCACATGCATAGCTTGAGGCAATTTTCCCCAAAGTACTATACTTCCTATGTTTTGTCTGCAGTTCCTTGAAAGTATCAAGAACAACTTTTCTACATCGCAAAGATTAAGATAAGACCATTGTACACCCTATCCTTCCGTGAACCCACTTATTGAATAACATGAATATATGTTGTATCTGATTTTCCACATAGAAATGTGGATCAAAATTGCAAGTACCTAGTTCATTTTCCAGTAGAAATGCTAAACAAATTGTAGATGGAACGGTATTGCACTAAAATGTAAAGCAAAAATTGCAGAAGGTCCAAAGTTTAAAGTTTTGAATTTCATTAAACCAGCAAATACATTGTAAATAGGCAACCAGAAGATTCAGAACCAACAAAAATTTAAGAGTAGCTTGCAGTAACACACGCTCGCACTCTTTAGGGGTTGCACGATTTATAGTCACTTCAACGGGGACAATTTACCACCTCCTTAAAACTACCTAGAAGGAGAATTACAGCTACAAATAAAGGTTCTAGATATAAAAACTTGTTAATGAAGCTCATTGCTTCAACTGCCCTCGGATTTCTCCAGTGCTGACAAAAAACAAGGAAAAAAAAAGAGAGACGGTGACAATGTTAGTACCAAAACCAGCTTCCACTTCACAGCAAGTAATAAGAAGTGATAACCAAATACAGCACCATGAAGATGGAAATTATAAATTATAGCAGCTAGATGTAGTTGAGATGAAAAAAGAGTTCCCAAACAAAAAAAGATCTCATAATACTTAAGAAAGCCAATCAAGTTCGTCATTGATCAACTAATAGTATCTGAATTTTCCAAGCACAAATCCCTCTGTATAACAACTTGAGTACGGCTTGTCCTAATTGTTCTTTTGATTAGTTAAGCAGTTAAACCATGTTGATTATCATTTCTATGTTGGCTAGGTTTTCTGTAGCATCATCACATCAAGAGGACAGGCCTAATGGAAGTTCCAGTCAGGGCATTTCATGGTGCTTTCCATGATAAGAAAAAGGAGACAGGGGAGGCAATGTCTCCTTCACTGGAGGTACACTAGCACAATAACCTCTAAATAGAAATATTTGAGAGCAATATGAAAAGGTTCCCAGTCGATTTACAGAGGGCATCTAGTTTTTCTAAGAGGAGGTTCTACTTGCGGAATACATAGCACCAACTGCACGCTGAGTGAGGCATTAGGTGTGTTTATATAGAGGGAGAAAAATGATGATATGCATCGGTTTAATTACTCATGAAAGATGCCTTGTTTCAATGATTAATTTAACCAATGGATCTCATCATTTTATCCCACTATGGGAACGCACCCTATGCCCTACTCACTATACGCAAGCTTCCAACCTTTTGATTTATACAGATTTTAACCCCCCATCACTATATAAACAAACCCTATTCCTTACTCAATACACACTTAAACTTCCTACCTTTTGATATAAAGTTTATTGTATGTATGTATATATATTTATGTAGGCACCATAGCGAGCCAAAAGTTTATCCAAAAACAAAACAATGGCTTTCTGAGATGCCCAACCCTTTTAGGTTTTGCTGTTAGATCCTCTTATAAACTATATATTATAGACAGCAATTTCCGATGCATATTTTCATGCTAATTACCTCAAAAAAATTTGAGGTTTTCACAATGTACCGGACACTGCTGCCTGCAGAAGATCTGTTCTCCATAACACCATAGATATTTAAGGAGGGGGGAGGAGGAACATACTATTGTAGTTGAGAAGCTTCTCAATGAGGTCAACGTGCGCCATCAGCATTCTATGACAGCAATATTGAACCAAATTCAGTGCATCAAGTGCATTCCTGCACAGTGAATTATACATGTCAAAAGATCCACATAAATACAACTGAAGGCAAGAATTTCACGGGGTTTTGACATTTTATTTCTGCAGCAAACGCTTGGTGCATGGTTTTGTCTACCTCCGCCTACGTGAACAGCACGTCCTATTTAATCTTAGCATTCTCTATCTCAGATCCAGATATTTTTACAAACAATGTAAAAAATAGTCAAATTACCAACTCATGGATTGGAACTCAAAGAATTTCATAGGATTCTGCTAGTTTTGTTTGAAGCAAATGCTTGGGGCATTGATAACGCTCAATCTACAGCTCTCGTGGGAGTGTAAAGCGGTCGTTAGCAAATATAGAACC
>NW_025843262.1:0-1159 GCF_002878395.1 Capsicum annuum | reverse complement strand
GAATTTTTTTTTTTAATTTTTTTTTTTTTTCGTGGGGATGGTGGTGTAGGAGGGTGGGTGTGGATAAGAATTTCTTTTCTTTAGGGGGTGGTGGTTTGGGGGGAGGGTGTAAGAGGGTGGGGTGGATAAGAATTTTCTTTTGTTTTAATTTTTTTTTTTTTAGGGGGGTGGGGGGGGGGGGGCTTTGTGGGGGGGGGGGGGGGGGGTGGTGGCGTGGTGGGGGGGTGGGGGGGGGGAGGGGGTGGACGGTGAGTTAACTTAATTAAGGATTAAAAATAGGATAATAGTAATTTTGGTCCATTGAGTTGTTAATAATCTATATATATATAAAAGCAAAATTAAAAGTAAGACAAGAAGCCACGTGACAAGATATTAAAAAGTCACGTGATAATTTTTAGAACATAACTTAATAATATTGTAATAATAATGTATTAAAAATTTTAAAATATTTGAATTTAAAATATATTATTCTGTATTTGAAAAAAAGATTTTATTAGCTTAAAAATAGAAATTCATGGTTAAAGAATTTTGAATGAACTTTTACCATATTATATTTATCTCTTTAAAAATTTAAATAAATATTATAAAATTATCTAAATATAATTTATGTAAATATTAAATAAAAATTAAAAA
Organism: Capsicum annuum; assembly: GCF_002878395.1. Classification (NCBI taxonomy): domain Eukaryota; kingdom Viridiplantae; phylum Streptophyta; class Magnoliopsida; order Solanales; family Solanaceae; genus Capsicum; species Capsicum annuum. The sequence continues at coordinate 526 of NW_025843262.1, read as the reverse complement.
TATAACAATAATATTAATAATAAATAATAGTAGTAAAATTAGTAGTAGCAGTAGTGTGTAGTAATAATAATAATAATAATTAACTAAGTAAATAGTAGTAGCGACAATACATATAATAGAAAAGGGTAATAGGAGGAGTAGTATAATAATGATAAATAATAAGTAAATAGTAAACTCATTTATTTCTTAAAGTTATATGTATCAAATATAATGATAAATATATTATTATTATTATTATTATTGTTGTTGTTAAATTAAAATAATATATATTTTTGGTGTATATCAAAAACTTATTCTTACTTGAATTATTTTAAATTTTAAAATATAAATTAGAACTTAATAATTAAATTCAACATATATCTATTTGAAATACCTTTAAATATTTAAGCGTCAATTGATTTTTATAAAAAAAAATTAACAACAACAGAAAAAATGAATGAATGAAAGATAGAAAAAAGAAAAGAAAAGAAAAGAATCTGAAAAAAACATGAAAAAAAGGTAAACTACTAAAAGATAATTAAGAGAT
>NW_025843261.1:0-1192 GCF_002878395.1 Capsicum annuum | reverse complement strand
AAATGATAGAGAAACTGATGGTTATGGGGGCTAGAAGTAATAGTTAGAATGCAAAAGCATCTGGGATAAGTTGCATTAGGCAAGAAGTCAAAGAATTGTTTGAGCTGTTGAAGGGCATCCCATTTCCCAAGGGATTGATGTTGGAATGGAGAACTCTAAGGCTATGCAGAAACAAAGATGGTTGCTTATGAAAAGTTGGTACAGTGCAAGGACAAGGAGGGGAAGCGGTCACTTAAGGATATTTATAAGGCGACAAAGATGGAGGCTAAGTTAGCTCTTACAATAGCTAAGACGGTAGCTTACTACTATGTACTGACCTAGGAGACAAAGGAAGAAAAAGAAAATGTATAAGCTCGCTAAGGCGAGAAAGAAAAGGGCCCAAGATCAAGTGAAGAGCATCAAGGATGGCTAATGCAAGGTGCAAGTGGAACAGACCCTTATTAAGTAAATATGACAAGCATACTTGCACAAATTATTGACTGGTGGAGAAATATCAAGAAAAGAAGAGGGACTTGCATATTGTATTTCACTATCCTTGAAAAGGCCTATGAAAAGTTTTGAGGGAAGTTCTATGGGGATGGCTGGAGGACAGAAGTGTATCAATGGATTACATTTGGGTGATATGGTACATGTATGATGGATCCAAATTATAGGTCAAAATAGTAGGAAGAGACTCAGAGCACTTCCTAATGGAGATGGGTTTGCGCCAAGGATCAGCTCTTAGCCCGTTCCAATTTTTCGTGTGATGGATAAATTGATGAGGCACATTCAAGATAAGATGTCTTGGTGTATGTTGTTTGATGATGACATATTATTGATTGTTGAAACGTAAAGTGGAGTTAATGCTAAGTTTGAGATGTGGAAACAAAAATTCTAGAGTCCAAATGGTTCAGATTGAGTAGGACCAAAAGAAAGCATTTGGAGTGCAAATTCAGTGATACAATGCATAAGTTAGGCGTGGAAGTGAGGCTTGACACACATTCTATTCCCTAGAGAGAGAGAGTTTCAAGTAGCGTAGGTCTATAATCCAAGGAAGTGGGGTTATCAATGAAGATATCAAACATGCTATTATTCTAATTCTATAATACATGTGTGTAACTATAAAGCTAAATGCATTCATTTTTCATCTCTCGCCTAGTTCTCTGTCTCTGTTCTAATCAAAGAGTAACTAGAGAAACTACTTTCTGACACC
>NW_025843260.1:0-6703 GCF_002878395.1 Capsicum annuum | reverse complement strand
CCTTCATAGATTAGTTCTTTCCTTAAGAGTTGAGAGAAGCAAATATGAAGGAGCTTGTGAACCTCAGGCAAGGGAGGATATCTGTAAAGAAATATGCTTTGAAGTTCCATCTACTATCAAGGTATTCTCCTTACTTGGTGGATGATATGAGGTCAAGAATAAAGAAGTTTCCTTATGGGTTGAATAGAAATTTGATTCTAGAGAGCAAGACTAACTTGCTGATTACAGATATAGGCATCTCGAGGTTGACTATTCATATGCAACAGGTTGAGGATGAAAGAAGCAGGCGGAGTATGGGGATAGGCAGGGAAAGAGGAAAAGGTTTTCTAATTAGGGAGGTGCTCAATCTCAGGGTGGTAGGAATGGTGGAAACTAGAAGAAAAAGAAGTAGGGGAGTTTAGGCTCCTTTTCTGCCAGTGCTCCTTACCCACAACTGTCAAGAGACAAGCGTCATCAAGGTGGGGACAGGTTTCCCAATCTCAGAAGAGCAGAGGTTAGTCAATTTTTTTTGTGTCCTTCTTGTTAATTTTGTGGTTTTCCTCATCAGGGTTCTTGCAAAAAAAAAAGGGAAAAGCTCTTCAAGTGCGGTCAGACAGGCCATTGGTTCAAGGACTATCAAATTAGTAAAGTCACTATGAGGGAGAATAAGACTTCCATGGCTTTATCTTCTGGTCCTTCACCTAGTGGTGTGGCATCTGCTTCTGTTACTACTCCAGGTTCTAGTGTTGGTCGAAACAGGTTGTATGCTTTGGCGTCTCGGTAGGAATCCGAGAGATCACCTGATATTGTAACTGGTATGTTATAGCTTTTCTATCGTAACATATATTGTTTGATTGATCTTGGGTCCACTCTTTTTATGTGACTCCATATATGGTTGTGTCTTTTGGTTTTAATCTAGAAATTATTTTAGATCCTTTTTTATTTCTACCCCGGTAAGAGACTCGATCATTGTTGAACGAGTCTATAGGGGTGTGTGGTATTTTTTGGTAGCAAGCTGACCTTGGTGGATCTGTTCAAGTTGGATATGGTAGATTTTGATGTAATTATAGGCATGGATTGGTTGTATTCTTGTTATGCCTCTATGGATTGTCGGACCCATGGGGTTATCTTTAAGTTTGCTGTAAAATTGGTTATAAAATGGGAAGGTTATTCCTTAGCTCCTAGATGGAGGTTTATTTCTTATCTTAAGCTCGGAGGTTAATCTCTAAGATTGTCTTTATCTCTTTGTTCGGATTAAAGATTCTAACTCGGAAGGTCCTTCTTTGTCTTCGGTCCCTGTGGTTAATGAGTTTCTAGAGGTCTTTCTAGATGATCTTCCAGGTGTTTCTCCTGATAGGGAAATAGAATTTGGTATTGATTTACTTTCGGACACTCGTCCAATTTCTATTCCTCTATATAGAATAGCTCCGACTGAGTTAAGAAAAATCAAGGAGCAACTTAAGGATCTTCTGAATAAGGGGTTTATTCGTCCTTGTGTTTCTCCATCGGTGCACCAGTGTTGTTTGTGCACAAGAATTATGGTTCCCTTCGGATGTGCATTGACTACAAATAGTTGAACAAGGTGAAGGTCAAGAACAAGTATCCTCTTCCTCAAATAGATGACTTGTTTGACCAGTTACTGGGTGCTAAGTTCTTCTCTAAGATAGATATTTGGTCTGGGTACCATCAACATAAGATTAGGGAGGTAGATATCCCTAAGATGGATTTTGTACTCGGTATGGGTGCTTTGAGTTCTTGGTGATGTCATTCGGGTTGACCAATTTTTCGGTAGCATTTATGGATTTGATAAATAGGTGTTCAGGTAGGATTTGGATCTCTTTATTATTGTGTTTATTGATAACATTCTGGTTTATTTAAAGAGTGAGGTGGATCATGCTAATCACCTCCGTGTGATGTTACAGACCTTATAGGAACAAAAGTTGTATACCAAGTTCTCTAAGTGTGAGTTCTAGTTGAATGTGGTGACTTTCTTGGGCCATATTATTTCTAGTGAAGGGATCACGGTGGATCCATAAAAGGTTGTTATCGTGAAGAGATGGACTAGGCCCACCACTCCATCCGATATTCAAAGCTTTTTAGGTTTAGCCAGGTATTATAGTTAGCTTGTGCAAAGGTTTTCTTTGATAGTTGCTCCTTTGACTAGGTTGACTTAGAAGAAGGTTAAGTTCTGTTGGTCGGATGCTTGTGAAGGAAGTTTTGAGAAGTTGAAGGATAAGTTGACTTTAGATCCAATACTGACCTTGCTGGAAGGCAATGATGGGTTTGTGGTTTATTGTGATGCATCTCGGGTAGGGCTTAGTTGTGTTTTGATGCAACATGGGAAGGTGATTTCCTATACTTCCAGAAAGTTGAAGGTACATGAGAGGAATTATCCTACTTATGACTTGGAGCTGTTGGCAGTTATGTTTACTTTAAAAATATGGCAACATTATTTATATAGTGTTAACATGGACATCTTTTCTTATCACAAGAGTCTTCAATACGTGTTCACTCCGAAAGAGCTTAATCTCAGGCAGAATTAGTGACTTGAGCTTCTTAAGGATTATGATATGAGTCTTCAATACCACCCAGGTAAGGCTAATGTGGTTGCTAATTCTCTTAGCAGGTTATCCATGGGGAGTTTGACTCACGTGGAGGAAGGTAAATGAGAATTGGTGAAGAATATTCACCGCTTGGCTAATCTCGGAGTTCGTCTCTTAGACTCTAAGGATGGTGGTTTAATAGTACAAGAAGTGGTTCAATCATTTCTTGGTATAAAAATTAAGGAAGCAAGTGTTGGATCCTGTCTTGATAATAATTATGAGCGATGTTAGTAGGCAAAAGGTAGTGATGTTTGAGATAAGTAGTGATGGTACTTAATGGTACCAAGGGAGCTTGTGTGTTCCTGATGTCAACGGGCTGCGGTAAAGGGTTTTGGCTTGACTAAGATATATCATGATCTCAAGGAGATCTATTGGTAGAATGGCATAAAGAGGGATATAGCTACTTTTGTGGCCAAGTATATGGTGTGTCAACAGGTTAAGTTGAGCACATGAGACCTGGTGGGTTATATCAAGAAATTGATTTGCCCAAATAGAAATGAGAAGTGATCAATATGGACTTTGTTACCGGACTTCCTCAGTCTTGAAATTAGTATAATTCAATTTGGGTCATCGTGGATAGGATGACAAAGTCTATGCATTTTTTGCCAGTGCAGACTACCTTTTTGGTAGAGGATTATGTGTGGTTGTATATTCAAGAGATTGTGAAGCTGCATGGGGTACATATTTTGATTATCTCTGATCATAGTACGCAGTTTACATCTCACTTTTGGCGGTCTTTCTAGAAAAGGTTGAGGACTAAGGTTAGTCTGAGTACTACTTTTCCTCCACCGTCAGATGGTCAAGCAGAAAGAACTATTCAGATATTGGAAGATATTCTTCTGGCTTGTGTGTTTGACTATGGTGGCAATTGGGTTGAGCATCTACCTTTGGTGGAGTTTTCTTACAACAATATCTATTATTTGAGTATTGATATGGCTCTTTTTGAGGCCTTGTATGGTAGGAGTTGTAGATCTCTTAATTGGTGGTTGAGCTTGGTGAATCGGACATGTTTGGTTCGAATTTGGTTTATCAGACGATGGAGAAGGTCAAGGTGATTCGGGATAGGCTTAAAGCTATCCAAAGTATCCAGAATCCTATATAGATGTTAGGCATAGATACTTGGAGTTTGACGTCGGAGATAGGGTGTTCCTTAAAGTATCTTCCATGAAGGGAGTGGTGCGGTTTGGCAAAAAAAGGGGAAAATCAGTCCTTGGTATGTTGATCCTTATATGATTTTGCGGAGAGTTGGTAATGTCGCTTATGAGTTTTAGTTGCCATCTATCTTAAGTTTGGTTCATCTGATCTTTCATGTTTCTATGTTGAGGAAGTGTCTTGGTGATCCTTCTTTGGTTGTTCCTTTGGAAGGATTGGGTATCTTGAATTCTCTGTCTTATGAAGAGGTCCTAGTTGAGCTATTAGATAGGAAAGTTTGTCGGTTACGAACCAAGGATGTGGCTTTAGTTAAAGTTCTATGGCAGAACCATAAGGTGAAAGAAGCTACTTGGGAAGCGGAAGAGGACATGAAGTCCAAGTACCCGTATTTGTTTTCTGCTCCTTGGATTCATGCGAAAGGTATGTGTCTTGAACACATCTTTATTTTTTGAGTTTGTTAAAGGAAATATTAACATCTTTGCCTTTTTGTTTTCAAACATTATTAAAGGGATGTTTGATAATGCTTATAACTCAGTTTGTGGTTACCCTTACCTTGTCTATTATTCGAGGATGAATGTTCCTAGTGGGGGAGACTGAAACATCCTGGGTTTTGACCTTTAGAAAATTTCCTAGAAATCTATTCTCTGAACCCAATACGATTAATAAGTACGATCCGTATGCTGGGGTACGAGTGGTATGGTCCTGTTGTATGCTGACAAATGTTAGTTGGTGGGATGATTTTGGTCATTGGAATGGGTACGACTTAAGAGTATAAGTTGTAGGTCCTGGTACGAGTTGTATCAAAGACTCGTATGGTGGGCAGTGTTTGATCCTCCTGGTATTTCATCCCTTTAATAATGTTTTGGCCTTGTTGGGGGCGTGTCCCAACTGAATTTATTTATTGTTTTAGATAGAGGCTTTGTGGTACTTCTGGGGGTTTGTATAGGCAGGATCGATATTGGTGTTGGCCTTGGCATTGGAATAAGATGATGGCCTGACATCATTGGATGATATTATTGGTTGTTCCATCCTACTACATTTTGGGATTGATTTTCATATTATGTTTTTGTATTCACTTTTGGTTTATGGTCTATGGTTTGGTTTGGTTTGGTATGGTTGCGCGATTGTTGTGGTACGGTTGGACTCAGTTGGGTCGGTCACGGTTGTGACCCTATCCTAGAGCATTAATGAGAACAATAATGCTATCTTATTATATGTTCAAAATTCAGCTCATCTAAGGTTGGATATAAGTGGTTGGGTTGGGTAACAGGGGGCGATCCCCAGTCCTGGTTGGACTTAGGATGCCTATTATGACAAGGCCCGAGGTCAGGTCGGGGCACTCTGGATAGGAAAATAGACTTTGGAATTGATCTTCTATCAGATACTTGTCCTATTTCCATTTCTCCTTGTAGGATGGCTCTAGCAGAGCTAAAAAAACTAAAGTAACAATTAAAGGATCTCATTGATAAGGCTTTCATCTGTACCAGCGTTTCTCCTTGGGGTACTCCTGCATTTTTCGTGTGAAAAAAGATGGGTCTCTTCAGATGTGTATAGACTATCATAAGTTAAATAAGGTCACCATGAAAAATAAGTACCCTCTTCCTAGGATTGATGACCTCTTTGATCAACTTCAGGGTGCTAAGTGTTTCTCTAAAATAAATCTCTATTCGGGCAATCATCAATTGAAGATTAGGGAGGCTGATATTCCCAAGACTCCTTTCCAAGCTCGTTATGGCCATTATGAGTTCTTGATTATTTCATTTAGGTTGACTAATGCTCGAACTGCTTTTATGGACCTTATGAATCGAGTGTTAAGATAGTTTTTAGACTTTTCGTCATAGTCTTTATTGATGACATTTTTGTGTACTCAAAGTTAAAAGGATCATGCCAGTCACCTCTAAATTATATTGCAAACCCTTAAGAATCAGGAATTATATACAAAATTTTCTAAGAGTGAATTTTTCTAAGTGCTGAGACTTTTCTTGGACATGTTGTATCTATTGAAGGAATTAATGTAGATCGTCAAAAGATTGAGGCGTTTATGAAGTGGCCTAGACCCACGACTCCAATTAATATTAGGAGCTTCTTGGGCTTTGCAGGTTAGTATAGGAGATTTCTGTAAAGTTTCATTTCTATTTCTACTCTGCCTACGAGATTGACTCAGAAAAAAGTAGTTTTTATGGTCCGATGCTTATGAGGACAAGTTTAAGAAGTCGAAGGATAGATTGTCTTCTGCTCCTATTTTAATTCTACCCGAGGGTACTGTAGGGTTTGTTATGTATTATAATACATCTTGAGTGGGGATGGGTTGTGTCTTGATGCAACACAGTAAGGTTATAGCTTAGGCTTCTAGGCAGCTTAAGGTTCATGAGAGAAATTACTCAACTCATGATTTAGAGTTGGTAGGGATGGTTTTTACTTTGAAAATTTGGAATCTCTATTTGTATGGGGTGCATGTAGATATTTACATAGACCATAAGATCTTGTAGTACGTGTTCCCACAGAAGGTATTGAACCTTAGGCAGAGGCGGTGGCTCAACTTGCTTAAAGACTATGACATGAACCTGCACTACCACCCAAGTAAAGCTAATATTGTTGATGATGCTCTTAGCAAGTCGTCCATGGGGAGTTTATCTCACGCTGAGGAGCATAAAAGAGGATTGGTGAAGGATATTTATCGGCTAGCCAATTTGGGAGTTTTACTTTAGGACTTTAAGGAAGGAGAAGTAATCGTCTTGGAAGTGGTTAAATCATTTATAGGGGCTAAGGTCAAGGAGAAGCAGGTTCTGGATCCCATACTTAAGAAAATCAAAAATGATGTGGGTCAGGAAAAAAGGTTTTGGCTTTTGAGATTGGGGGAGATGGCATTCTGAGGTACCAAGAGATGTTTGTATTCCTAGTGTAGGTGAGGTGCAAGAAAGGATTTTGATTTGTGTCCAGATATACGGCTCATCCGGGTTCAACAAAAT
>NW_025843259.1:0-1884 GCF_002878395.1 Capsicum annuum | reverse complement strand
ACTCAGCAATTACAATAAATACCTTGCTTTCTAAAACTAATCTCAACACCTATTTTTATTTTCTATTTTCTATCGGTATCTATGGATTGATCACAAATTTGTGGGATTACATTGAGTATGTTGTTGTTGTTGTTGAATTTATGGATTGATCGCAAGCCAAAATATGGTTCAGAGCCTCGAAAAGTTACCAAGACAAGGAAACTCTCAAACTTCTTTTAAGAGTCCCATTGTGTTGAGCTCTTCAGGTTCAATAGCAACAACAGCATGCCCAAATAGACGTATAATGATAAATTAGTAATTCTTGATCTTCTCTCACGGTAAGACTGCTATAGTTCTCCTAAATTACATTTTATAAAGGAATTTTGCCATGTGTTCATTATCATCTTCTTTGCACCTGAACCTTTTGCAAGAATTAGTGACTCAAGTATGATAGATGCACTTCAAAAATATAAACTTAAAGAATGGAAGGTATTAATTTCAAGTCATTTGGTGCCTGGATATTTGGATGCATCGGGTACAAGGAAAAAGTTTTAACACAAGCCAATTCAAAAGTTTAGAATTTGTGCGCACACTGCTATTTGAAAATTACAGCGGTTACAATATATACCAGCAACTCTCGATCACTAATGGAAGAGCTCTATCATAGATTGTTTAAGAGTTATCACACATAACTTTAAAAGTCAATTCAGTAACTACAAAAAACATGATTTATCAATTCACTCAGCCTGTCTCATTGCTTCATGTTGTTGTTGGTGGTGGTTAGGTAATTGAAGCAACCCCAAATGGGGAACCATCTAATCCTAATGATGCTCAGCTTGATTTGAGCTATGAAATGCCTAGGTTTTACATTATGCAGATTAAATGTTTCCGACAAAACCTGCCACCAAGCTTTGTCAAGTCGCTAACTTGCTCATTTTGTGATAAGCCCGGTCACCTCCCTTCTTCTCAACCTGATCCCTCAGATTTTCTAGCATAACCATCATGCTAATGTGACTCAATTTGTTGGATCTATCACAAGCGATGTATGGTATCTTGGAGTTGCTAAACCATCTATTGTAGAAATGCATGGGTATGGTCCTTCCTCGAATACCAAGCATTCTGAAAACTTTAGTGCACCGGATTGCTCTGATATTATGCAGGAAAATGTGGGTATTTTTTTGCCTCTTGTTGTTGATGAAGTGTAGGCTTTCAGAATTTCAGATCCAAAGTTTATAAAGTTGAATGTTGGTACATGGCAGCTGACCATTCTTTACAGATGAAAAGATGGACTTCTATAATCTAGAGCTGAGTAATACTAATGTGGTTGATCATACAACTCATTATTTCAACAAGAAGAATGGTATCACTTTCCAACTGGAAGATCAATCAAGTTTTGTGATTCAAAACTTGATTGATTGTGAGCTGTGCAAGTGCATTTTGCTTGCTGTGAAGCCAGAACTTTGTACAGTTGCTTGCTCTCTTTGTTCATTTGCTCATCCCATTTTGTTTTGACTCTGTCACTATGTTACTTCTCGGGAATTGCAGATCCTTCAAGATTTAGACTTACTCATGAGACATCTTTTGTTAGTGTCGTGCGCTATGGGTCATTTACCCATCAAAAGAGCGTAAATTTGGTTGTTTAATTATGTTGTTCCAACAGGTAACCTATTGCCCTTCTTAACTCCCAAAATTAGCTTTAAGTTTCTTAATTTAGCTTCAAATTCCATTTGAAGTTGCTTATTTGATCTAAATAAAGTGATGTGCAATGACTTGCTTGGAATATTTGTTTTATTTTTGCTATGGGGTATCTTAAAATTGATTGTTTTATCTGTAGGTTAGATTTTTTGGTGGTTTACTGGTTTACTGCTTGTGTCAATCTTGATGATAGTTCTCTATGTGAGAAAA
>NW_025843258.1:0-4784 GCF_002878395.1 Capsicum annuum | reverse complement strand
GTGATCGTGGTACTTGAGGCATTTTGCTCCCCTGTTTTGCCCTATTTTTTGCAGGGCTGGCATACTTCTCAAACTTAGTTTTCTCCTATTTTTTGATTCCAATCCTTTCCAAATAACCTAAAAAACATCAAAATTATGTGACTTATTCAAAATTATATGGAGAAAAATGATGGGTCTCCTTCCCATCAAGCATTTGATTTAACATCGTAACACGATCCCTCTTTAATCATCATTTATGTCCAAACTTAGAGGATTTGAATCTTTTGTCCAACTTTTGATCATTCCATCTTTGTGGCTCTTTGTGAAATAGTAGGGGTGCAATGATTCATATTCGATCGCACTACTTGGAAGAAATAATTTTTTTTACCCAATTTCACATCTGATTTTTGGTTTAGCTCCTTAGGTAATGGTGGGAATATCAATAGGCGACTATTTGAAGATCAGAAGTTGTGCTCCTTGGACTTCAAGTATGGGGCTCCCATATGCTCTTTTGGAATATTAAACTCCAAAATATAAGGGTGGTGCTACCTCTCCCCAAGATCCTCTATTTGTTTAGGTGGATGGACTTTCATCATATGTTTTAAGTACAGCATTGAAAAATGGTTTGAATAAGGTCTAGCCCTTAGTTCTAGAGTTGCATCCTCATTTGCAACTTTTCCCCAAAATGGAAAAGAGTCATTATACGAGATTGTCTTGGTTTCTTCTTTTGACTCTATCTCCATTTCCTTGAATTTGACAATTTCTCTCATGTTTGGTTTGGTTGGTTAGGAAAGAGCGAAGGATTCATCAATATTGAGCTCATTTTAAAGAGTGGGCCCACTCATTATATCTAAAAGATTAGTCTTCATCCCACTTGTTTTATCCTTGAGATTTCCGTATTATATGTCCCCATGGATTGATGCATGAGATGTATATTATCCCCCATTGATTCCACCTGATCCAAGAAAAGTTGAAACATTCCTTCATTACTACTAGTTTTGGTTCTTTGTTCTTACTTTTATTGACCATAAGACCTATCAAATTCATAAGAAGAATTAGCAATTGGGTTAGCATAATCCGGATAGGGCATTTGGACAATCACTCCAATGTCCATCTTGACCACCACATAGAGAACAACCATAATACTTATAAGATAGAGATGGTGCACACATCTTTCTCTTGGAAGCATATCAATAATCTTGCCAAAAGTGGGTACCACTATGATATGGACGTGGATTATCAATATAGGATTTCCAACCATCGAACTCACTTTCATTCCAAGATGACATAGTAAGAGATAAAGAAAATAAAGAAAATCTACCTAACACAAGAGATAAAACTAAAGAATAAACAAATATTTACAAGTTTAAATCAAAGCTGGTTAGCTAAAATTTAAATGCAATACGCCAAAGTTTTCCCCAACAACGATGTTATTTTTTATAACGCTTAACTTACACATCAATTTAAGTGCAAGGCAGTTATTGTCAATATATTTACCCAACTAAGAGTCGGGGTTGAATCCACGAGGAATAATGTGAGTGGCGATTGAGTAAGTTCGAAATAAATGTTGCATTATAAGTTCAAACCTACGGTACATGATGGTTTGTGATTTTTCAATTTTTGCTAATGTGAGAGTAATTCTTGGCCTTCTAAGGGATACATTCGAGACTAAGACTAATTAGAGTATAATTAATTAGGCACAGATCTTTAGATTATGCTATTGTCACGACCCGAACTGGGGCCCTGGCCGTGACGAGCATTCCCGAACTCGAAGGCCCCAAACGCCCTCTGTCTATCTGGTAATCATGCATAATTTTCATAAAGTAAAAGATAATGCATAAATTAAAACTAAAACAAAAACATGGTCATAATACTGAAAATGAAAAATGCATCTGAATAATAATGTCTGACTCAGTTTGCGTAATCTCTACCATGAACTAATCAAAGTTGCCTGAAAGCTGCGACAAGGCCCCCAGTAGACCAAAACCTAACTAATATTAGTAATATGAAATAACCAGGCCTTCTGAATCATAGAAGGCTCACCACTGCAACTCCGGTCTGTGATCTAGAATCTCTACTCTTTATTTGGACCCCTAGATAGGGCCTCAAAACCTGGAAGGGGGGGGGGGGGGGGAAGAGGGTCAGCACAATTGTACTAGCACGCGAAACAATCCAAAATAGAGTAATTGAACATATTTATATATATATATATAATACGTGTGAGAAATTTTCATTAAAACATCATGCATAAAATAGTTTCTGAAAAACATATAGGCACTTTCTGAAAACTTGTAATCTGTTTGTAAATCTCAAAATCTGATCTGTGTATTACTTCTGAGTTAGATGATATCCCCTAAAAGTCTGATATTTTATGGGCAATATAGAATCCGCCGTTGACTCAGCAGGGAAGCCTCCAACCCCAGTGTGCCGCAAGGGTTGGAGTTCCTGAATCTGATACGTCACACGACACTTAAGTCAGTGAATAATAATATACCCGAGTTGTCAAACCACAGTTTTGGGGAAAGAGTTGTCTGAACTCACGCCTTCTTCGGGGAACCACAAAAGCTCTCTTTATGCCCTATTTTATCCTTTTCTGAACATGCATCATTCTGAAGTTCTAAAATATGAAAATTTGACAAAGTATGATTTCTGTATTCTCTATGATTTTTGTATTCGTCTGTGTCTGTTATGGCATTTTCTGAGTTTGGTATCGTCATACCAAGACTTGCAAGCCATGATTTCTGATCCATAAAACATTAAGATAAATCTTTCATTTAAAGCAAAGCTTAGACCACCCCAAAACATGCAACTGCTATAGAAGATTTCGTGTTCCGAAACTCAAGTCAAAATCATGCAAAAACTTTATCAAACATATAGTGCTCTAGTGCCTTTAGAAAAACATGCACTCTTTCATTACATGCATTATGAACATTAAACATTCATGCTAAATTCTCTCTTTAGTGATTTAAAACCACCTTCAAATCATAACAAGAGTTAAACCATTTCATATAGTGCTTTTCAAGAATGCATTGGAAAACAATTCATATGCTATGAAAAATCTGAAAATTCATAATAAGAGGAAATTCACCAAAAGTCATGCTCTCAACAAGAAATCATTCTTAATACATGCTTTCATTCATACATATTCTCAAATAACTTTGGGGAAGGTCAAAAGGCCAAAAAAATAATGTTAAAACATCTAGTACGTGAATATATACATAGTTTCAAAAACCCCATTCTAAAATATGATTTTCTATGCCCATGAGAATTTAGGAAAATCCCGTGTACCTCTATTTCGGAAAATAATGGGTACTTCTTGAAGCCTGTCGATTGGAGATTCCGACGGTTGAATCTTAATTTATTTGGATTTTAATTTTAAACCCTTGGGAGTGTTCTTGCGAATTTTTAGATGAATGTGGGTGCATTTTAGAGAATTGGGGGCTGAATTTCATGTTTATGGCTGAATAAGGGTGGGAAAAGGATCATTTTGCCCCAAAAACGGAGTGTTTAAGTCACTTGAGACCTTTACATAGGCGCCGCCTATGCTATCTCCTTTGTTTACATAGGCACCGCCCATGCTATCACCTATGTTTACATAGGCGCCGCCTATGCTATTTCCTATGCTTTCCAATGTCCATGTGTGATTGGTTAGGCGACACATATTACTTTGAAGGGCCATAACTTCTTGCTCGAGTGCCAGATTTTAGTAAAATTGGTATCGTTGGAAAGCTAACTCGAAAACCTATCATTTAAACATAGTAGGCTCTCTAATTCGCCATATACAAAGAGTCATGGTCTATAGAAATTGACACAAATTATGATGTCCACTTAAACTTAATCGATCAAAGTAGTTTTCAACTTGTCCTTGAGTTAAAGGACCCCTAGGTCTAAATTCAAGCTTGAATGGATTCACATACTACACAAATAATTAGCATGCCATGTTGGCATAGGATTTATGGCTTCGAGATTATTAGCACATCGGAATCATGGTCTATATTATAGCTCAAAATGTAGGGTGTTACATTATCCCCCCCTTAGGATCATTCATCCCCGAATGATGATGCGGGGCACAGACAGACACGATTTCAAGCATAATAAGGACTAGAAAAGATAAGATAGGAATAGTAACTTCTGTCTCATCATCCATCGAAGTAAACAAATTGGGATATCTAATTCTCATGTCATCTTCTGACTCCCAAGTTGCTCCTTCAACTTTCTGATTCCTCCACAATACCTTCACTGAGGCTATCTCATTGCTCCTCAACTTTTGAACTTGGCGATCTAAAATTTCAATGGGCTCCTCTTCGTAAGACAAGGAATCTATCACTTTAATATCCTCTACTGGCAATACTAAAGAATGATCTTCAATGCATTTCTTCAACATGGATACATGGAATACCGGATGAACAGAGCCCAAACTTGCAGGCAATTCTAGCTCATAAGCAACTGTACCAATCTTTCTCAGAATCTGATATGGCCCTATATAGCGAGGGCTCAATTTACCCCTTTTTCCAAACCGCATAACTTCTTTCATAGGAGAAACCTTGAGAAACACCCAATCACCAACTTCAATCTCTAATTCTCTTCTCCAAACATTGGCATAGGACTTCTGATGAATCAGAGCAGTCTTGAGTCGTTCTCTAATGATGTTTACTTTCTCCATCACCTGATAAAAAAGATTAAGACCATACAACTGAGTCTCACCCACTTCATATCATCCTATTGAAGACCTACATCTTCTCCCATATAAGGCCTTAAAAGGAGCCATCTTGATGCTGGCATGGTAACTATTATTGTAAGAAAAC
>NW_025843257.1:0-3022 GCF_002878395.1 Capsicum annuum | reverse complement strand
GTGAGTTTATTTGAGAAACAAAATTAAGACTAAGAAATTAATAGATAAGCTAGTTGTGGTAATGTTAGTTATGTTTTATAAAGTTTTTTCTTGAAGATTAATATATATCATGTTTTCCTTTTATGAATTTCTACGATAGTTTTAGAGTTTGATAGTTTGGTATTATGTTGTGCTCGCGTAATGTTAAGAATAGATCAGATTGGATCTCAAAGTTAATAATTGATAGCCCATTTTTTTCTAATCTGCATATCAAACACATATTAAACAATCAAGAAATATTAATCATATAACTTTATCTATTTTAGATGCTTAAATTGTTGAGAGAAAATGGCTTATATTAGTAAAATTTTCGACGATCATGGATATAATGACATTAATGTGATAATCGGTATAAAATTTAAAATTATAGATTTTTAAGCACTCAATTTGAGCATTGACAATTGGATAATTGTCTGTTTATATTAAGTTCTTCTAGTCATATAAGAGCTGCGAGGATAATGTAACTGCGTATGATGAATCTAATTACCAACATTTTTGCAGAGATCTTCTGAAGCAAATGGGGAGCCCGCAGGTCCTCCATGAACAACGGGAAACAAATGGTGTGGCGGACTTGCTAGCAAAGGAGGGCTTTTATTCTAAAAAAAATAAATTTAATTTTTTTAAAAATTATATTTTTTAGGGGATGGGGTACTGTCGTATAGAGGGGTGCAGGGGGTTGGGTAAATTTCTTTTTATAAAAAAAATAATTTATTTATTTCAAAAAAGTATTTCTAAAAAAATATTTTTTTTTGGAGGAGTAGGGGATGCGACAAAGGGAAGAGGGTGGGATTTTGATTGTGAGGTAAGAAAAGATTTTTTCTTTTTTTTTTTAAAAATTAAAATAATTAATTTTTTGGGTGGAGGAGGGGGTGAGGGTGGGGGTCTGGGTAGGGAGGGGAATGGGGATGAGGTGGGGTGGGGGCAAAAAAAAATTTATATAAACTTTTTAAGAAATAAAAATAATATATTTAATGAAGGCACGGTGAGTGGGGTGAGCTAGGGGTGTAGTGGGGTTGGGGTGAGGTGGGGGCAAGGTGTGGTGGGTCATTTTGAGAGTAGGAGGACATATTATCGCTTGTTTTTCTTACTTTCATTAAAAAAATTATTTTTTTATTAAATGGGTTGACGTGGAGATTGATTGGGCTCATTTGAACCCAATTTAAAAATGAGTTGAGATTTACTCAATAGTAAATTATCTTGAACCCAACCCATTACATAGTAAATTATCTTGAACCCAACCCATCCCACTTCTAGAGATTTTTGCTAAATAATGTATAAATGATCTTGAAATAATAAGTCCATGGATAATATTTTACCTTCATACCAAACACATCCTA
Organism: Capsicum annuum; assembly: GCF_002878395.1. Classification (NCBI taxonomy): domain Eukaryota; kingdom Viridiplantae; phylum Streptophyta; class Magnoliopsida; order Solanales; family Solanaceae; genus Capsicum; species Capsicum annuum. The sequence continues at coordinate 1,646 of NW_025843257.1, read as the reverse complement.
AAGCAATGAGAGTTGACAAGCTCAATACTTGGCTTGAAAAACACAACTTCTATCCTCCTTGATATAGTTTCTCTTAAGAATTAATGGTCAAAAAAGCACCTGAACTATTACTTTTTTGCAAGCTTCACATTCCAACTATCAATTATTTCCTTTTTTTTCACCTAAACCATCATCGTTTATTTTGGGATTCGATTAAATTTGAATTTGCACATTTTAGGGTCACTTTCGTCAAGAATTTGAGCACAACAAGGTCCATTTCTAGGAGACTAGAACAATGCTTTTAAGAAGAGTTTTTTTTAGAAACTTGTACTCGAGACCTCTAAATAAGATTTTTCTTTTGTTTTTGTTGGCATTTAATTTTTGCCACTCAAAACAAGTTGCTTTTCCGAGGAGCATAAGTTTATATTTTCACATAATCAACAAGTTATATGTTATATATCATTCCCTTCGTCTCAAATTACTTGACATGTTTGTCTTTTGCACAACTCTTAAGGAGAAATTAATAAGAAGTGCAGATTGGCTAATATAACCCTGTTAAACTCACATTAAATATTTTCATTACTTATTGGAGTTAATTGCTCTTCCATTAAGAGAAGAAATCTTTTGTAAATATTTTCCTAAAATTTTACTAATGCTCAACTTTGGATTTGAAACAAATGGCCATTGTCGTGGTCGACTCCTGCCATTGTCCATCTATTTAATCGTCGTTATGGTCGACTCTTACCGGTTACCTGCTAACTTTGCTCCAGTTAATTCTTCTGTCCATCCAAGATTCTATCCATCCAAGTTTTAATCCCATCCCTGCTACCCAACAAACCCATCAGTTTTCGGCGAGTGACGTCAGTTTTTGGCTAAGCGGATTGTCATTATTTTTCTCATTTCTTGCGTCGACCACTAAACTTTAGCGGCTTCTCGTCGGACTAGCGACCCATCAATTTTCGACAAGTGATGTCGGCTTCCAGCGAAACTAATCATTGTTTTTCCTCACATCTCACGCGACCATAACTCTCTTCTCTTTTCTTTCTATCCCTTTACAGGTACTACAAGTCCAGATCCGACACCTCTTCTCAAACGGTGATGTCAATATTTCGGCAACCAATTTTCATCGCAAATTATCAAAATTTGGTGACTCGACCAAGTAAACTGACCCAACGTCAATCAGGTGCGCTCACTCCATCTCTTCTAGTCGTGTGTATAGCTTTCTTGATTCTAGTGGCTGTTACTGTCTGTCTTGTGTACTATTTGTACTTCAATCTCTTTTATCTTTGCGCCTTCGCTGACTATCTTGTCTGTGGATGACAATTTACTTATTTATTTCTATATTTCATAGTAGTGATTTACTTGTTAATTCTACTTGTGTTTTATTCATTTTTATTGTTCTTAGTAGTTCTGTAGTGTGGGTTTGATAGTAACGTTTTTGGTTTGCATTATTGTCTAGACTGTGTGCTCATAGTGCTATTAGTTGGTGCAGTCTCTAGTCTCTGATGGTTTTGGAAAATGGTGATGACTTAGGGCCATGTCTTTGGGCGGGGCTTGGGTCGGGGTTGGGGTAGGGTAGGGAGAAGGAAGGGTAAAAGGGCTAAAGGTGGTTGTAGGTTGAGAGTAGGATCGTGGAAAATATGTTCTTTATTAGAGAAATCATTAGT
>NW_025843256.1:0-1269 GCF_002878395.1 Capsicum annuum | reverse complement strand
CTTGCATGTTACAATGAGTACAATGCTTTAATTTGTTGCAGTCATCTTTGGTATGCCCCTTCATGTCACAATAGTCACAGTAAGGTCCTCTTGGTTGCCTTTGCAAATGGTTGTATCCTCTACCTCCTCTGCCTCTTGAGCTTGATCCACTACTAGAACCACCACCTCGATTAGACAATAATGCAGTAGGTGCAATTCCTTCACCTGCACCATAGTTCTCAACACCTAAAACCCTCTGACTTTCATCTTGTATGATCATGGCATAGCATTGATTAACACTAGGTGGTGGATTCATCATAAGTATTTGGCTCCTAGCCTGACCATAGCTGTCAGTCAAGCCCATAAAAAACTGTAATAATTTCGGTCTACTCATACTTTTTGTGTATTCCTTTGATTTGGCACAATCACAAGAAGGTGGCGGAATGATGGAGTCAAATTCATCCCATAAATCCTTGAGTTTGGAATAATACACAGATACATGGGAATTACCTTGATTGTGTGTAGCTATGGCTTTGTGTAAGTGAAAAATTCTGGACATGTTCACTTTATCAAATCGTTCCTGCAAATCAGACCACACAAGAGCTGCACTCGATCGAAATAATATTCCACTGATCAATTATTTTCTAACATTACTCATTATCCATGAGATAACCATCGCATTACACCGATCCCACTGTTTTTTCTCCAATTCATTAGTAAAATCATCTCTCTTGATGCTCCCATCAATAAACCCCAATTTATTCTTCGTAAGAAGATTCAACTGCATTGCATGGCTCCACAATGTGTAATTCTCCATTCCGACGAGCTGTATCCCAATTTGTACAGCTCTTGGTACATCGGAAGGTGAGAGAAATAACGGATGATCATGATCAATCTTCTTCACCATTGTTGCTAAAAAATAAACTCGGATATGAAGCAAAAACAAAAATCAGTAGAAAAATTTAGAAGGTTGATCAATTCTGAGATCGATAACTCTCAATATAGTCGTTCCCGCTCTGATACCATGTTAATTTGTACATCAAACATTGATTCGAATAGCTTACGAGTGAATTCAGAGCATATCAATTCATACACAATCTGTTACAGAGATGAAAATAGAAACTACCACATGATGATTGAACTAACTCCTAATTCATATACTACACCTCTATTTATATAGTATATGAATAACCATAATGTTCGGGCCAGCTTAAGCACGTAACATTTCAAGAAAAAGAATACTACTACTTCCAATTACTCTACACCAGAAAGTTGAATTTTATGACATAC
>NW_025843255.1:0-1435 GCF_002878395.1 Capsicum annuum | reverse complement strand
TTGTATCAAGAAGTGAAGAACCTAACTAAGCAGTTGTTGGATTCTAATGTTGCTGTGAGTGCTAGGATGGTAATGCTTCTTAAGATCCTCTCCCCAAAACCTCTATCTACCTAAGCCCTGCCCTTCCTGTTGTTATTGTCTCCCTGTGTCAGTTTTTTTCTTTTATTCCTGTGGCTTTCAAGGATTAAGACTTTTATGTTATTTTTATTTTGCATTGCAATGGTACTTACCTTTATTACTTGAATGAAATTCTTATTTGTCTATATTATCTGTCTTCTTTACTTAAAGTTATTCATTCATGTTAGTGTTGCCTAGCGGCCATGAGTTAACCGATTTGTGCTTACTCTATTCTTGGTTTACTGTTCTTACTTTTTTATGATGCCAAAAAAGGGAATACTGAATTCATCATGGTAGGGACCAGGTGTTGTACTGTGAACTATGAGATAGGTCATTGTTATTAAAAGGGGGATTGCCGTTAGGGGGAACACATGGAGGTCTAGGTGTATGTTATTGAAAGGGTGGATGTCGATAGAGGGAACACATATTGAGAGTATTGCTTTCTTTTAAGTTGGATGAATTTTGATACTCTGAGGTTATGGTTTGTCATCATCAAAAAGGGGAAAAATTATTGTCTCACGTTTTGATGATGACTAGTTGATATTGGAGGACCAAGTCCCTCGCAAATCCTTCTTGGTACAGCTGTCACATCTCTGCACAGTTTTGTCTGCTAGTGCAACAAATTATGCAGGTGTGCAATGTACCTGATTAGACACCTGGTCCAATCAAAATCCAACCCTAATTTTCACATTACTATAAACAGAAAAGGATGCTTCTCCCTGAATAGTTTTTGTAATTTGAAGAAGCTCATGGTGTCGGTGAAAACTCTCTAAAGCTCAAGTCCTGAATCTCTTTGTGCTTCAGGTCTAGATGTTCTTGAGTCAAGTTTTGCTTTCTAATTGATTTACTCAACTTATAAGAGTAAAGTTTTCCTTTGGCGGTAGAGTTCTTAGGTAGAGTTACCTAGGGTCCATCGATTGTGAAGAGGTTGGGTTGCATAGAGGCAGTTGTAGTGGAGCTATTACAACTAGTAGAACTTAGAATTAAGTTCTTTGGAATCTGTAATCAATGAGTTTTGATTATAGTGGAGTTGAGTGTTTGTGATGTCCAGCCGTGGTTTTCCTCCCTTGAGCAAGAAAGTTTCCACGTAAATAACTGTGTGCATTTAATTTCTGCAAGTTTTGGTCGGTTACTGTTTTATTACTATTCTCCTAATCTTAGGGACCTGGTCCCTAGAACGGTGATGCAACCCGCACGTTTCAACAAGCACCCGAATCTACTCCAATTAAGGTTAAATTTGAATAAATTCCATATATCGTAACTTTTATTACCAGTAACCTCCTTATGCTAAATTTCCTCTGTTAGATTACAAAAGCAA
>NW_025843254.1:0-1871 GCF_002878395.1 Capsicum annuum | reverse complement strand
AACATTGTGAGAGAAAGATCAAGAATTAAGATAATTTAAGGGATCCAATGATCTTTGTTCAGTTTTCGACACAAATTCCATCGAAATAGGCCTCAAGTTCTCCGAAATTGGTTCTCCTGCTCGTCGTGGGTTGATCTTATCTCAAAATTGTGAAAACCCCTCTATTTTCCTCTGATTTTCAGGTAAATTAGGTCGGAAAAGGTTGAGTTTGCTGGAGTTGTTTGTCATTCGTTGGAATCGTATACTGTTGACTAGGGATGACAATGGTGCGATGCGGGTGTGGTGTGGGTTTTTACTAAACCCGCAAGTTTTAGAACCGCACCGCACCGCACCACATCACATTTAAACCCGCCCCACATTCATACCTGCGGATAACCGCCCCGCCCCTCCCCATGTTTTTATTTTTTCTCTTTATTTTGAAAAATTTGTAACTCCATTGAAAATCATAATACTTTTAAATCTACAACTAGAAAATAATAACTAATTTCTATTATATCACTTTTCACTAAAAAATTGTCAAAAAGTATAACGTGTACAAGTAATGATCAAATATCATATTTTTATTCAAATGAATAGAGATGTTAAAAAAGCTACTATAAAATTATTTATTTGTAGTGTGATGCATGTAGTTTTAAGTATCATAAAATTTAAGTAAAGAACACATATAATTTTAGGTATATTCACAAGAACAATACTAATTTTTAATTTTTTTGTTAATTCAAACCTGGATATACCCGCAACCCGCACCGCACAGCACCATTTAAAAAAATTTACTTTAATCCACACCACACCCGCACCGCACCACATAACTTAAAACCCGCACCGCACCGCATAGCTTAAAACCCACACCGCACCGCACCCGCACCGCCCCATTGCCATCCCTACTATTGACTCGAATCTTAGTCTTACCATCGGGAAAACAAAGTTCAGAATCTAATTTGTTTCCGTAATTAGTCCGTTCAAATCAGTTCTTCGAATTCACGTTCGAGTTTTGGGTTTTAACGCAATTTCAATTTTGGACCTTCGGGTTCATTCGTGTCAATTACCTATTTGGGATTTGGGTTTCTAGTTTATCTAGACCCATTCATCGAGCTCAGTTTTGGGTTGCAAATTCTTCAATAGCGAGTTGGATTTCGAAGGTTTTTCTATTCGGGCTTCTTTAACTCGTTATTATCAATGAAAGTCGATGTCGAAAGGTCTATTTCTTTAACCTATTCTCTCTTCTTTATTTTAAATTCATTGAAATGGGCATGATTGTGTGTTGGGTGATTATGATTGTTTGATGTTGTTGATACAATGGTCATAATGCTTGGTGATTTGATTTCGGTGGTTTGAGGAATGAATTTGTTCATGTTTTAATGGTAATTGATAAAAAAGGAGTTGGGGGTGGAATTGAAAATTGATGAAAAGATTAGATTCAGATCAGTTTTAATTGATTGTTGATATGAAACGTGATAGAATTGTGATATGTTTATAATGGATAGGCTAATGTAGGTTTGAGTAGGCAAATTTAGGACTAAGTTATTGGTTGAATGTGGAATGTATGTTGAATGTTTTTCTAGTTTATCGCATCTGATTTAAGTATATTCATTTGGCCAAGGAATACCCCGAGGTTTTATGTATTTATTCACTGGAGAATGCCTCGGACGTATTGTGTCTTCGAAGATGGTTCGTGATCAAGGCCCGAGGCATCGAGTAAAGCATTGGAGCGTAGTATAGGATTAGTGTAGGTTAGATGATTTATATTTTTGCAATTTTTTACTTTGGACTGATTGGACTGGATACTAAATTTTGGATTTTTTTGTTTTGTTTTGCTTGATTGGTTGTTTTTGTGTGCTTTGTGTGGTTTATACACCTATAGTTTCAAATTT
>NW_025843253.1:0-1887 GCF_002878395.1 Capsicum annuum | reverse complement strand
CCTTCAGGACTGACATGAGCAAACATCAACGTTTTCGCATGTCAGTCCTGAAGGGGATTCCTTCGGAGAAACAATTAGTACTCTGAAGTTTGCACAGAGGGTTTTGAGTGTGGAACTTGGTGCAGCTCGTTTAAATAAAGAGAGCGTCGAAGTTTTAGAGCTCAAGGCAGAGGTAAAATACATCATTCTATGATATTATATGGTTAAATGTTGGTTACAAGATAGAAGTTTGCAGAATGTTGGATAATGATTCATTACATGATTACTGTTCACATCGTTGCAGATCGAGACCCTCAAAAAGGCGTTGGCTAACAAAGAAGCACTAACTCCTCAAACTAACAAACCAAAGGAAGCATCAAGGACACCTTTCCAGAAGCCTAAAGCAACAGCTGAGCTTCAGGAAGGATATGATGTCACAAAATTGTATGATCAAGCGGATAATGATAGTTTCATGAAGACTCCTCTGAGTCCACCTTTTTCTTTTAGAAGCCAGGATACTCCCCAAACTCCAGCTTTTGGTCTCAAATACCAGCAAGCTCCTCGGAGTCCAACTTCTGGTTTTAAAAGCCAACAGCCTCCTCGGAGTCCAACTTCTGGTTTCAAAAGCCAGCAGCAGCATCGGAGTCCAACTTCTGGTTTCAAAAGCAAGCATGCTCCTCGGAGTACAACTTCCACCTATAAAAGTCAGCAGCTTCTTTGAAGTCCAACTGCTGGTTTCAAAAGCCAGCAGGCACCTCGGAGTCCAACTTCCGCTTTGAAGAGCTGCAATGTACCTAGGAGTCCAACAAGTGCTGCCATCAAAAGCCAGGTTGTGAAAACAACAGATAACAAAACAAGGATTCCTTCTCTTCAACTACCCAAGACACCCGAGCCACTGATAACCTCTATAAGTGAGAACAAGGCAGGAATGCAAAGTAACCGTACGATTTCATCTGAATTCCAGAAGCCTTTGACTAGCAGTACTCATGGAAAGGGATCTCAAATACGAAGATCACTTTGGACTATTGGGATAATGGTTCTGATAGAAAGTATGTAAGCTATAGCTTTTCAAAAGTTCAACATTGTGATTCTGTTGCCTGAGATACTCCTGTTATCTTCCCGTCCTTATCATGGACGCATAATCGTATTCTATTTGTGAAAATTTACAGGAACCAACAGAAAAGGACTAAAGCAGCAGCCCCATTATCGCCTTTTAGTTGCCAAAATGAGGAGAAGTCATCAACGGCATCTAATGCAAGGACACTGAGAAGACAATCCTTAACTGGCATCCCACTACCAATCATGTCGAGAAGATCTTCACTTGGAGGAGGGAGCGTGCCGGATTCTTGTAAGTAAAATAAATTTTAAGTTTCAGTTAAAACCCAATACTGATCAAATATAGCATTTACAGAATCGTTGTTCATTTTACAGGTGCAAATGAAAGTAGAAATTGCAAAACTCCAGGCGCATCAGCCAAGTTAACAAAGAGGTGGCTATGAGGAAACAGCACTAAGTAGTTAACACCAAGAAGCTGATACATGAAATAAAAATTGAAAGACATAAATAGCTGGAAAGGGAGATTAAAATAAGTCTGTCCACCTCAGCAACCAGTTCAAGAAAGTAGTTATAACTTTCAATTAGTTAAACAGTTTTTACTATCACTATTCATTCTCAAATCATTTAAAAGTAGTTACAATTGTATTCATAGTGTATTCCATTTTCAGATAAATAGGGAATCTGTGCAATAAAGAATCATCAATAACAAATATCAGTTTTTGTTCTAAATTTCTCTCTATGGTGTTGCAATATTTTCGATCCACACGTTCAACTACACTAAAGTAAGTGAACACCAAAAAAATATTAAATTAACATGAAAATTCAGAAGTAGAATATAGCTAAAGTATCTAC
>NW_025843252.1:0-1712 GCF_002878395.1 Capsicum annuum | reverse complement strand
AAAAATGATAAATTATATCTTAAATTTCTATACTAGACAAGTAAAGTTAAACACTATTTAAAGACGGATGATGAGAGTACATATTACAACAGGAAAAACTTATCTCAGAGAGTGTTAAAGTTAGTAAACTAACCATACAAGTGAAAAGAACTAATCACAATATTTTTTGGATTCCTATTCACCCTCAAACTTAATTGAGCCCGGCCCCAAGTTCAAGATGCTGCAAATCTAAAGAACATAAGTCATTAATAATAATGATAGCTTAATTACTCCAAGAAGATATACATATACCTCAATTATCAAAGGCTGGAATCAAATTCTTCGAATCATTTTAAGAATAAACACTATGTAGGAGAATAATTAGCTCTATTAAGAATATAACAACGATGTTGTTTCGAATTTAGTATATGAAAAGATAATATTATTCTCAAAAAAACCCTTCTCATTCATAAAATGAATATTCCAAGATTTTCAAAAATATTGTCTTGATAGATTTACCTTCTTAGATAATAATACACGTTGACTGTTATAGATTGCGTAGGAGTCTCAAAAGGAATTTATCATCCCGCGAGTGGCACTCCATTCATTTCTAATTATCGATTAAATAACGAGTCAAACTTTAGTAATCTTATTTTGGCTATTGTTTTTCTCCCTTATATGTTTTGACACTCTAAATTTATCTATTTAAACTTAACTCATTAAGTTATATTTGGGGTACTCTTTTCTCTCGATTAACCTCTTTAGACCTCTAATTTTGCTCCAAATTAACTCGTTGATTCCCTACCCTCACCCCACAAAAACACCCCCCCCCCCCCGTCTCCATGCCAACTTTTTAATATGTTAAGCCACTTTATCTTAAGAGAAAAAAAATTAAGAGAATCATCAATCAATATGTGTAACACCCTGCACCTTCGGGCTAGAATTTAAAACGTCGTTCCTATGCGTATAGATCTAAACTAAATAATTCCAGGTTAATATATGTGTGGTGATCAATCCTATAGTGTGGGAATACCTTTGAAAATGAATTGAGGTCACAAAAATTCCCTAACTCTAAGACGAGTTGAAAACATTTCTATCGATTTAGTTTTAGTGGACGTTTCAACTTGAGTCAATTTCCATCGAATATTACTCCTATAATATGATGAGTTAGAGGGCCTACTATATATCAAACTAAATCTCTTTGAATCTTCTTTCCAACGCCACCGATCGTTCGTCAATCCGAGTCCGGGGTAAAAAGTAATGAGTGTTTGAATGAGACACTGTCCAGACTATGCGATGGGGCATGCGACGCCCACTTAAGGCTATGCCATAGGCTGTGCGTCGCCCAGCTTAGCTTGTGTCATGGGTTGTGCGTCACCCACCTTGGGTAAAGCATCGTAAAAGCTCCATTTTAGTATTATTTAAGGGCAATACGGTCCTTTCACGTCCCATAATAGTCCCTAAATATTTATAGCCAAATTACAATCCTAATGCACGTTAATTCCTCCTCAAAAATCCATAATTCATCTTCTAAGTTACAAGAGAAGAAAAGCAACTTAGAGTTTGCTCTTTCAAGATTAAAGGTTTGATCTTTTCATGAATTCTTCGTCAATTAAGGTACATAGGATTTTCCTAAACTATATGGGCATGGTGAAATCGTTTTAATAATGTTTAAATGTCGAGAAATCATGAATTTACAAAGGGTTTTGAATTTACATTTACAATGATGTATT
>NW_025843251.1:0-1698 GCF_002878395.1 Capsicum annuum | reverse complement strand
CATTTACTCCATAGGGCCTTCTTTAATAGGGAAAAGCTTTCCATTTCTATCAAATGACCTGGCCTCCCTTAGCTCTTCCACCGTCTGGGCTCCCTTTTCTCTCTATGGTTTGCTCTCCCGGTGCAGGCCTACCACACTTTGCACCTGCATCATTTTTGCCAGACGGTCTTTGCCAGTAGTGCCATCCTTCCCACTGGCTGTATGGGCAGGTTTTCCCTCGCTACTTCGTTCTTTGTTGCTGTGGATTAAAGGAACAAATGTAGTTGAATGGAATAGAAGGCGGGTTACACATTCCACTATGCCGAGATATGAGATACCGGTGGTGATGATCCCCCCGGGGTGTGCACTAGTGCCCTTGATAAGCACTCCAGAACCCGCCAACGCTCGTGAAAACCTGGGTCAGTTGGTCCTCCATTCATCCTAATGAAGGTATGGATAATGAGGCCACCTTCACAACCTTCTCCTTTCTATCCCTATGTTGGAATAAGGTAAGGCGGTTCGCTTGAGTTACTCAACCTCCCCTTAATTCGGTGCTCATGACATGCTACAGAATCTCCATCGTGCTGGGGAAGGGGGACCAAGTAAGGCATAGCTAGCGGCATAGGAGCCGACTAAGCATCAGCGTCTTTGTGCCGCACTGGAGTAATCTAATATGTTGTTTCGTGCGTTCCACCACTTCTCCGTTCATTTCTAATACTGATCATGAAACACCATGAGTAGCAGGATGTTGAGGTGCAAAATTCAAAGTAAAATTTTGGATTTTCCTGTTCTTAATCATCATGGGAAAGAAATACGAAACAAGAAAGAGATTATCCCCTTAGATCTTATCCAATACCACCAGTACCAGAAATGCATCTCCTTCTCCCGCCCGAGAGACTTCTATGCCAGCCGAACAGATTCAGACAGAAAACTAACTTATGCGAATCACCTTTACATAGGGTAGACTCTATTGCATACCCTCCCATTCCATCTGGGCCAAATACCTATTTAAGGTATTTTCGGCGATAGTAGTTCCGCCCGAGTAGGGTGACTAAATAAGATGATGCGAATTTCTCACTTTCAAAGCAAAAGAATCTGGGGGGAAAACCCATCCTGCAAAAATATGACCTCGACCCTCTTTTCTACCAGAAACTTCTCGTTGAGTATCCCAAGATAGATTCGGAGATACCTAGCCTCGTTCCTCTCTTGAAAGAAAAATGCTAGCTGGGTCTAAAGATCCGCTCTCCTTTGCCTATCCAAAAGAAGAAGGTACTCTAATTCCGAAGCCAGGATGCTGAGAGGAACTGGATGAATCTCTGGCTGTGAAATGGCTGGTTGTACATCTCTTCGGGGAGGGTAAAACAAAAAAATGAATCCTTCTAGAATCTCCCCCAAGTACCAATGGAAAAGTAGGACAAGGAGAAGAGCAAAGTGAACTCTTCTATCGTGTTGCATTGGTGGACCGCCCCCCCCCCCCCCCCCCCCCCCCGGGGAAACCATCATACCAAAGCGATCTGAGAAGAGAGATTTGGTGCATGTTCTATCCTTACTACAACGCCTATAGACTCAATCTTTTAATACAAATCAATTCTTCGCTGCAATCGCTTTGATCCACCCCCTCGGTGAAAAACTGTAATGCGCCATGAGGAATTCCTACCAGCAGAATTCCCTGTATACAAAATGAATTGTCTAAGTGCTCTCCTTTGTCTCATTGTTTAT
>NW_025843250.1:0-1926 GCF_002878395.1 Capsicum annuum | reverse complement strand
CGTTGGATAATCCTCCGATCATGGTACTTTTTCATCCTTTCCTTGTAAAGATCTGCTCTTTCATATGCATTTAGATGGAATTCATCCATCTCGTTCAGCTGCCCCAATCTCATATTTATAGCATCATCCCAATTCAGGTTCAGCTGCTTAAGTGCCCACATTGCTTTATATTCTAGCTCAATTGGCAAGTGACAAGCCTTTCTATAAACTAGTTGGTATGGTGACATGCCAATTGGTGTCTTAAACGCGGTCCTATATGCCCATAAGGCATCGTCCAACTTCCTGGACCAATCTTTCCTACTGGTATTCACAGTCTTACCAAGGATCAGCTTGATTTCCCAGTTTGAAACCTCCACCTGCCCGCTCATTTGTGGGTGGTACGGTGTAGCTACCTTATGTTGCTTAACCCCATACTTTGCCAATACGACCCTGAACAGCTTGTTGCAGAAATGTGATCCTCTATTACTTATGATGGTACGAGGTACCCCAAAATAAGAGAAGATATTTCTATTTAAGAATGCTATAACACTCTTACCTTTATTATCAGCTAGAGCGACTGCTTCAACCCATTTGGATACGTAATCCATAGTAACTAATATATATTTCATCCCAAATGAGCTCACAAATGGGCGCATGAAGTCAATACCCCAGACATCGAATAACTCTACTTCAAGTATTTTGGACATGGGCATCTCATGATGCGTTGAGATAGAACCTTGCCGCTGATACTGATCACATCTTTTTACAAAATCGTAGGCATCCTTGAATAATGAAGGCCAATAGTATCCACTTTGCAGTACTTTCTTGGCCGTCCGTTCACCTGCATGGTGACCTCCAACTTGGGAAGCATGGCTTGCTTCCAGTATGCTAGGAACCTCTACATCTGGGATGCACCGCCTAATAATACCATCAGCACATCATCGAAAAAGATAAGGCTCATCCCAGAAGTAATGTTTCACATCATGCATGAACTTTTTCTTTTGATGAAAGGAGAGATTCTCAGGAATCACTTCGCTTACCATGTAGTTAGTGAAATCTGCATACCACGGCAAGTTTTCCACCCTAGTTGCTAGAAGATCTTCATCGGGGAATGCATCATCAATATCAAGGTCGGTCTACACTTTGTGCTCACTCTCAAGTCTAGATAGATGATCAGTTACTTGGTTTTCACAACCTTTTCTATCCTTTACCTCAAAATCGAATTCTTAAAGCAGTAGCACCCACCTAATTAGCCTTGGCTTGGTATCTTTCTTTTCCATTAGATATCTTAGAGCCGCATGATCTGTATGGACCACTACCTTGGTTCCCAACAAGTAAGGATGAAACTTTTCGAAAGCATAAATAATCGCAAGAAGCTCTTGTTCAGTGACGGTATAGTTCTTCTGTGCTCTATTTATGGCCTTGCTCGCGTAGTAGATTGGATGAAATAGCTTTTCTTTTTTTGACCAAGGACAACACCCAAGGCTACATCACTTGCATCACACATAATTTCAAAAGGTAGAGACCAATCGGGTGTTACAATAATAGGGGCTTCAACTAGCTTTCCTTTGAGGCATTCAAATGCCTTCAAGCAATCTACACCAAAGTGAAAATTTGCTTCCTTCTCCAAAAGTTTGCATAATGGGTTTGCAATCTTGGAGAATTCTTTAATAAACCTCCGATAAAAACCAGCATGACCGAGAAAACTACGAACCAGCTTCACAGAAATTGGAGGTGGTAGTCTCTCGATAACTTCAATCTTGGCTCGATCAACTTCAATTCCCTTTTCTGAGACTTTATGCCCAAGAATAATGCCCTCCTTAACCATAAAATGACACTTCTCCCAATTTAGCAGCAGATTGAATTCCACACATTGCTGCAAAGCCATACTCAGATTTGCCAAGCATGACTCAAATGACTCACTTACAACTGAAAAGTCATCCATAA
>NW_025843249.1:0-3954 GCF_002878395.1 Capsicum annuum | reverse complement strand
ATACAAAAATAACATATCCAAAGGTGTTTTATTGGTAAAAAAAAGTTCAAGTCAAGGGAAATGAATCTATACAATCTTAAAATTATGAAATCCCAATAAAAGTAAATTATTATTTTTATTCAATGCTAGAATAAGAAAGTTATAAATAGTGGTTTTTGCTTTATTTCCTTTTTTAAAAACAAAAATCTTTTTGTGATATCACGTGATAGTTTAGGAATAACATTCATATGTTCAAACAATTAATTTTATCTGTAAAAAGACTTCATAGATTAATTTTTTTTCCCTAAAAAAATTGTTGTACTACATCCACAAGTAAAAAATCAACACAATATCTCTTCATATTCAATTCTTTTCTCTTTCTAGACCTGGGGGCGGACCCACATATAAAAAATGGGTGCTCGAGCACCCATTGATCTTAACTCAGAATAGGTACAATTATATTAGAAATTGAAGAAAAAGGATATAATAAATCAGAAAGCATCCACAAACATTAAACCTGACTTGGTGCGTTGGTGGTGGAAACTTTCAAGTAAGAGCGTGCAAGAGTTCAAACTCCATTAAACTTCTTTTTTGACATAATTTTTAGTTCTTTTGTTGCCACTGTTTGATCCAAATCCTAATGTCTGCTTCATAAATAGTTCTTTATCCCAATTCTGGTTTTATAAATAGTTGTTTATTCCAATGCCGACTTCATAAATAGTTCTTTTATTTCCACTGTTTGAGTCAAATCTCAATGCTGACTTCATAAATAGTTCTTTTGTTGTTGTTGTTTGACCCAAATCCCAATGTTGACCTCATAAATAAAGAATTAAAGACACCAAAGTTTGACGCCTCAATATTTTTATTTTTTTCTACCCTTGAACATTAACTTAACCAACAATTTTTTTTTATTCGGCGATTGTGTTTTTGTAAAAAATTCAAGATACTTATGATATAAATATGAATAGTTTAAATCAAATATGTTCATTGTCATCATCAAATAATTGTGCACTTATACTATATAATTAATAGTAAATATACTTTTATAAAAAAAAATTGAGCACCCACGACTCAAAATTCTGAGTCCACCGCTGTCTAGACCTTAAGTTTCTTCTCTTTATCTATATATCACGTGAATTTTATAGAACTAAAACTGAGAACTTTGTCAAAAAATACAAAATTCATCATTTAATTCACTAGAAAAGCATTGTAAAATCATTATAAAATATAGCCTAAAAAGGATATACAAGAAACGTAATTCTTTGAAGGAGAAAAGACTTGAATATGTTGAATAAAATATTATTTTGAATCTTTATAATTGATTTTGAATTTTATTTTCTCTCACATTATACTAAATTTAATTTGAGATGATAAAAGTTAAACAATGCTATGTTTGATTTTGTGTGAACTTTTAATCATCAGTAATAATTGCGTTTGAACTACAGTTTAAATTTCAAAAATTGCAATTTTCTGCTAAAACATGTAATATTCTTTATCTGATAAAGTTCTTGTAAAAATAATGAGTCAAACACTGCTACAATTTTAAAAGATATATATTATTTTTTCAAAATATACTTCTCAATATAAACAAGTTTTGAAAGGTTTGTCAAATAATCACTTAGACGAATTTTTTTTTTCAATTCATATATGATCTTATTTAATGCAATGGAAAAATATATTTTATAATTTTTCATCATATTAATATGATAAAATGTATATTTTGAAATATTACTTATTTTATTTAGAAGCGGAATATGACAACTAATTTGAAATTAACTAGTTCAAGTTGATGTTATAACACTTGTCATGTCTAGTCACATTTGTGACATTTTTGTCTGTCCAAAACTCTTATTCACTCATTCAAAGATTTCTAGCAAATTTATTATCTTACTTTGATAGCTTGAGAATGTTTCATTGTGGTTTAAAGATTTTAATAAAGTGATAGTTAGGCCGACTATATTACATGAAGTTGAATGATGATCAGCCAGGAATTCTCAGACTCAAAAGATGAATATAGCAGAAATAAAAATGCTTAGAGGAATACGTTGATATACTAGAAGATATAAGATTAATAATAAAAATATGCGGGACAATGTGAAAATAGTTTTCGTGAAGGACATGATGCGAGAGCGACGTTGAGATGGTTCGAGTATGTGAAGAGGAAGAGCACACAAACCCTTGTGAGGAAGTGCGAGAGATTGACAGTGATAGGTCTGAGGAGAGGTAAAGATCAATCAGAGGCGAAGCAAGAATTTCTGTTCAGGGGGTTCAACATCTACAATATAAATATAAAAATTATTTAAATCATATATTAATAATAAAATTTTTCGTCGAAGCAGGTTTGGATGAACCCCTTATTAGTATGCTGGATCCACCTCTGAGAATTACGGAGAAGTGAATAGACATAATATAACACAACCATAGTTCATTGAGAACATGACCTTATTCCTAGATAGGAAAATGAGGAGAACAAGAATAACAATAGATGGTTAGTAAGTAATAAACTATTTTTTCTCTTTCCAGTGGTCTTGTTAGTGTTCGAGATAAACTAATAAAGAACTATTATTCGAGGCTTAGAACAATTGATTCACAATAATTAGTGGTGGTTTAGCTCTACATTAGATCATTACGAGTTTAAATTAAATTACTATGTTCCAAAGTTGTTTCCTATTGAATTCAACCTGACTCATAATTGGATAAATTATATTATGACGACTGTGTATACTTTCGTCTTTTTGAGGAGAGGATTTGCACGTCATCAAAAGAAAAGATAACCAGAAGATTTTTTGAGATATATATATTTCTTTTTAAATTAACTTTGGGCCTGACCCGTTTTATTAAATAAAAGAAGTAATGTTTGTACAAAATTACTCAAGTGAGCCCAAAAAATGAAAATAAAAAGACATCTGAAGAGTCAAGACCCGATCCACCAATGGGTCTTGCCTAACTATAAAAATGCCCTATAGTAGGGTTTTCTAATAGTGACATCCCTAACATATTCCTTAAATGGCGCCGCTGGAAACTCTCTTCAATGCCGAATTCTGTATACTCTTGTTTTGGGCCATTAATTTTCTCGAAGATGAAGCAAGTGACGAGCTCTTCATATTTATCTTGCAAAGGTGAGTCCATTTCTAGTATCCAAAGCTCCTTTTCTATAGATAGATAGTTCAACAGGGTATATTAATATACACCAAAAATTGAAGATTTTTCGAATCGTACACATTTACCAACTTCCCTGAAAAATAAAAGAAAAAAGATCACCATCTTTACTCGATCACTACTGACACTTCAATATATAAGAACCATATGACAACACTAACACTACTCTCCGATTCCTCAATCAACTACATTCTTTCCAAAAAAAGTTAGTCGGAGGAACCTAACTGGTAAAATAAGTTTCTTAAAATTGAGAAAAATAATTTTCTTAACAGAAATAGGAAAAACAAGTTTTACAAGTGACATTCTATGTTTATTATGTCCTCTATTTAACACCACCAACCCTTACCCCTTGACTAGGGGTGTCAAATGGGCGGGTTGGGTTGAGATTGAACATATTAAATGAGTTGAATTGGATATTAGGTTGGGTCATGACCCGCCCAAATTTACTTTGGGTTGAAATGGGTAAAGATCCGATTGGGATTTGACCTGCTTAGTCTAAAAATAAAAAATTAATCTTTTTAAAATAAAAATTTATTTTTTGGGGAGAGGTGTGCGGTAGGAGGTCGAGGGTTAGGATGGGGTAGAAGTAAGAATTTAAAAAAAAACAATTAATTTTTTTTAAATACTTTTTGAGAATGGGGTATGCCATGGGGGTGGGATGGGTTGGGATTTATTTTAAAAGTTAAATTATTTTTTTAAAAAAATTAAAGTAATTTTTTAAAAAAAGTTTTTTATTATAAAAAAATAAATTTAATTTTTTAAAAAACTATATATTTAGGGGATGGATTGTCGTATAGGGGGGTGCAGGGGGGTGGG
>NW_025843248.1:0-2096 GCF_002878395.1 Capsicum annuum | reverse complement strand
AAATTCAAACTAATAATTTGATACCATTAAAACTCAAATCACATACATATAGCACTCAAACATTTTAGAAAAAAAAACAACCCTAAAGATTTATTTAATTTTTCTATTTTGCTTCCAAGATCAAATTTTTCTTCGACATTAACATTTCTTCCCCCATATATATACTAGTACTACTAATATTTCTCTTATCATCCTTTTTTTTTTTTTTTTAACTCTATCCTAGTTACTGAAAATTAAAAGGAGGATTACACTAATTAAACAAGATTACAACTAATTAAGTAAAAGACATTTCAATAAACCATGCAAATTCTCCGATCATCAACTTCTGCAATTTCACATTTTCTTTGGCACCGGTGGAAAATTGAGGTCGATCTGAATGCCCTTAGTATCATTACCCAAAAAATCAACCACTGATGAAGAATCTGACTTACTGAGATCTCCTGCATTGGAACCCATGATTACGGATCCGAATCCATTAGTATGAAACATTTCACCACGATCAAGACCGCCACCACCACCACGAGCATCAAGATATTCTGAGTCTGGAAGGAAAAGAACTTACTTCCTAGATAATACGAGGACCTGCCAAGGGTTAGATCCAATGGGAGCGATGATGATTCAACTATCACCAGTTCCTCAGGAATTAGGAAGTTTGTTTTCAACAGTACTCACCTCACTGGGACTTTGAGTCAAATCAACAGGAATTGGGAAGTTTGTCTTTGCCTTAACACCTTGAAACTCTATGGCTGTTGCATCATACGCAATCCCTGCATCCACTGTAGTATCAAATGTACCTAACCATACTTGGCATTTCCTATGTGGATCTCTTATCTCCGCTGCGTATCTCCCCCATGGCCTCTTCCTTACTCAGCGGTAATGCACCTCCTTTTCTACTATTGTTGCTGTCACCGCCGCCGTACGTCTATGCCTACGTGCCATTTTTTGGGGAGGGGGATAGTATTTTTTTTTTTTTTAGTATGACATAAAATAATTTGAAGAAGTCATAAGGATGAGCGAAAGTATAGGAAGGAAAGAGCTACTAAAATAGGAAAGTGGCGAAGGAAGAAATAAAAACTTAGTCAACAGAGGGAGTGCTTTACTTGACTGATGTAATTGTGGGTCCACATGTGATGTGACAAGTTTATTGCTTAATTAAGAAATTTTTTGATAATGGTGTCTTAAATATTTACTTTCTTTATTTCTTTTTAATTGCTTTTTTTTTTAGAGTCAAATAATATAAACTTTGATCAATATTTTAAGATGTATTTTTAATTAAATTAACAAAAATTGTAATTTATAATAACTTTCATGTAGTTTTTGAATATTTAAATTTTAATTTTAAAATAATTAAATTAATCTAATTTATTATAACTTTAAAACTTAGACAAATTGACTCATGGAAAATGAGGGAAACAATTTAAAAGGAATGAAGGGAGTATAAATTTTACTTCTTCCATTCTAATTATATAAGCCACTTTGTTTAAACACAGAGTTTAAAAAAGGAAGAAAGATTTATGAAATTTATGATCTATAATAAGTCATAAGTGTTTGTGTGACTATAAATTATTTTATTAAGGATAAAAAAAGTTATTTTAAAATTAAATTGTTACTAAATACAGAAGTATGTCATTCTTTTTGGGACTGACTAAAAATTATAGAAATGTAAATCATATAAATTGAGACTGGGGAAGTAATATTGATCCTTATTATTTTTGTTTATTTAAGTTTTAACTTTTGATTAATTGATATGTACACCTCTCCGAAAAATAGCAATTAAGAATAGATAATATATATTCAGAAAAAGATTTAATTTTTTCTTTCTTATATGACATGATTAAAGGTCTTAAATAAAATGCAATATAATTACTTGAAACAAATATGTTTTAAATTTGAGTTTATTATTTTTAAGCTCAGAAATATGGAGGAGAAAACATTTTCATTTTTTCCTCTAATTTTTAGAAAAAAACACAAATAAGTAATAAATTAAAAATTATTTACCCGTCATAGAATTTTGTAATGAAAAAATTAAAGGATGTAATTATTTGAGCTCGTAATAAATAATAATTGTCCTTTATGCTACATGAAAATAGCTACAT
>NW_025843247.1:602-2606 GCF_002878395.1 Capsicum annuum | reverse complement strand
AATGGATGTTCACGCAATGTGATATTTGCCCAGTGCTCTAATTGTCAAAGTGAAGAAATTTAACCAAGCGCAGGTAAACAGCGGGAGTAACTATGACTCTCTTAAGGTAGCCAAATGCTTCGTTATCTAATTAATGATGCACATGAATGGATTAACGAGATTCCCACTATCCTTGTCTACTATTCTTCCAAACCACAGCCAAGGGAACGCGCTTGGCAAAGTCAGTGGGGAAAGAAAACCCTATTGAGCTTGAATCTAGTCCGACTTTATGAAATGACATGAGAGGTGTAGTATAAGTGGGAGCCGAAAGGCGAAAGTGAAATACCACTACCTTTAATGTTAGTTTACTTATTCTGTGAATTGGAAGCGGGGAACTGCCCCTTTTTTTTGACCCAAGGCTTGCTCTGAGGGCCGATCCGGGCGGAAGACATTGTCAGGTGGGGAGTTTGGCTGGGGCGGCACATCTGTTAAAAGATAAAGTAGGTATCCAAGATAATCTCAACAAGAATAGAAATCTCATGTGGAATAGAAAGGTAAAAGCTCATTTGATTTTGATTTCCAGTACGAATACGATCGATGAAAGCATGGCCTAACAATCTTTTAGACCTTTAAAATTCAAAGCTATAGGTGTCGAAAAAGTTACTGCTAGGATAACTGGTTTGTGGCAGCAAAGCATTCATAGAGATGTTGCTTTCTGATGCTTCGATGTTGACTATTTCTATCATGGTGAAGTAGAATTCACCATGTGTTGGATTGTTCACCGACCAATAGGGAACGTGATCTGAGTTTATACAATTGTAAGACAGATTAGTTTTACCCTACTGATGACAGTGTCGCAATAGTAATTCAACCTAGTACGAGAGGAACCGTTGATTCTCATAATTGGTCATCGTATTTGGTTGAAAAGCCAGTGGCGCGAAGCTAACATGTGCTGGATTATGACTGAATTCCTCTAAGTCAAAATCCAGGCTAGAAGCAATGCATGCGCCCACCGCCTACTTGCTGACCCATAGTAGGGGCCTCAGCCCCCAAGGGCACGTGTCATTGGCTAAGCCACCGCGGCAAAAGGGTTGTGGTGGTCTATCTAAAGTACAATTTCCATCGAGCGGTGAGTAGAATCCTGTGCAGAGAACTTAAATACGCAATGGGGTATTGTAAGTGGCAGAGTGGTCTTGTTGCCACGATCCACTGAGATTCAGCCCTTTGTCGCTCCGATTCGTCCATCCCCCTCCAATCCAATCATTTTTCCATCCATCTCCAAAGGAGGTTTGTGCCTCCGTCCTTGGAAAATCCCACTAAGTGTTGTGAGTTCATCTTACCCGAGTTAGCCTTTTATTTTTCAAGTACCATGTGCGTTCCATTCCAAACATTTAAGTATATGATATCAAGTGGCCTTTTGCATAAAAAAAATGGCATCGTAACTAAAGGTTTTTTGTGATGTGGAGTGTGGCTTAAGTGATCAGCGACACACCAAGAACAACGTCGGTGCATGAAGGCATGTCACAATTAGGGTTTTTCATGACCGTTGAGTGTAATATTAGAGACACGTCCAAAGACGAATGCTAACGGACATATAGTGGTCAACCATGGTGGCCCCCAAACCACCATGGGCACCGTGCAACAAGGCACCATGGCACCATGACACTAAGGCACCCTGACACCATGGCACCATGCATCGTGCACCATGCACCGTGGCATCAAGGCACCAAGGCACTGTGGCACCATGGCATCGTGGAACCATGGAACCAAGGCACCATGGCACCATGAAACCATGGAACCATGTCACCATGGCACCGTGGCACCAAGGCACCACGGAACGAAGGCACCAAGGAATCGTGGCACTATGCCACCATGGTACCATGGCACCGTAGCACCATGGCACCTTGGCACCAAGGCACCATGGAACCAAGGCACCATGGCACCATGGCACCAAGGCACCATGGCAACAAGGCACCATGGCACCATGGAACCAAGGCACCATGGCACCATGGCACCATGGCACCA
>NW_025843247.1:0-502 GCF_002878395.1 Capsicum annuum | reverse complement strand
ACCATGGCACCGTGGCACCAAGGCACCACGGAACGAAGGCACCAAGGAATCGTGGCACTATGCCACCATGGTACCATGGCACCGTAGCACCATGGCACCTTGGCACCAAGGCACCATGGAACCAAGGCACCATGGCACCATGGCACCAAGGCACCATGGCAACAAGGCACCATGGCACCATGGAACCAAGGCACCATGGCACCATGGCACCATGGCACTAAGGCACCAAGGCACCATGGCACCATGTCACCATGGCACCATGCACCAATGCACCAAGGCACCATGGCACTATGGCACCAAGGCACTATGTCACCAAGGCACTAAGGCCCCATGACACCATGTCACCAAGGCACCAATGCACCAACACATCAAGGCACTGTGCCAAAATCAAAAGAGCATAAACCTACAGTCGATCATCCTAATATTTTCCTGACGTTCATCTATCTTCCTCACCGTTGCATACTCATTTCGTTACATACCCGATCTAATTTCTTTAAAAAAA
>NW_025843246.1:0-2051 GCF_002878395.1 Capsicum annuum | reverse complement strand
TCATATCTTTGTTATGTGTTGGTTGATGGAATTTGGAGGCGAGAAATTGAATTGATAATTGAGGCATGTGTTAATCATTGGTTGAGAATGAAAGAGGGGTGGGAGTTGATAAAAAATGAATATTGATTAATCTTGATTCATCGTCGTTGGTTATTTTGGAACAAATGTGAATGTTAAGCGTAATAGTATCATGATAGGTCAAAGCAGAATAGACAAATGATAGAGGATAGGCAAATTTAAGAATATTGGATTGGTGAATGCTTGAAATATGTGTTGAATGATTTTATTTTCACTTTTGGATCAATTATACTATTTGGCCGGGGAATGCCCCGAGTTATCTGTATATATTTATTTACCGGGGAATGCCTCAAGTTATCGTGTACCCAGAGGACGTTTGTAATGAAGGCCCAAGACATCGGGTAAAGCATTGGAGTTAGTTTAGAATAGGATTTATATTTTCGCATTTTTCTATTTCGATTTGTAATAATTGGCCTAGACATTATGATTTTGGATTTGTTTTATTTTTTTTTGTTGGCTTGATTGATTGTTTTGTGTGTTTTGTGTGGTTTATACATCTGTAATGTTAAATTACCTGATACACTCCACCAAGCGACCGTGGTTGAACCACGAAATCGAGGGGTGCCTAACACCTTCCCCTCAGTCAACAGAATTCCTTATTTGGAATCTCTGTTCATGGATCAGTTTCTAGAGTCAAAACTATTTTGAAAAGGATTTTCCGAAGGTGACTTGGCACACCGGATTATGCCAAGTGGAGACTCTGAATTTGAATGTAAAAATCATCCTTTTTCGTAACAAACCTTCATTTGGTCACTTAATAATAAAAACCCTTTCGAAACTTGAAAATTAATCTTTTTTTTGAATTTAAAAAAAGGGGTGTGACAGCTCTGGCGACTCTACTGGGGAACTATTTCAGAATCCGAGCTTTTTTTTGGAGTCGTATCGGTTTTGTTTGGCATTACAAGTGTATAAGCATTGTTTGTGATTTTTGTTCGTGTTTACACTTTAGTGCGTTTTCGTGCTCTTTGTTTACATATTTATGCTATGTGTTTACCGCTTTTATATCTGACATCATGTGCATAACCCGAGTCATTCTTTCCGAAATAAGTCTCGGAGCGCACGTCGTGCGCACGAACTCTAGTTGAGTCACCTTTATTTTAGGGGGGGAGCTATGGATGTATGGAGTAGGTGGAAAGCAAAGCAGCCACTATCGACCATATGCTCCCCTGAACAGACGTGTTAGTAAACCACAACGCAGGTCAGCCTATAGGACATTCTTATGTGCATCATATTGAGACCTAGAGGGGCCCACACAGTTCTTTGTAGGTGACTCACCCCTAAAGCATCCCTACGTGCTAAATGATGCATCTTTGAGGATAACAAGGTCATTTGATAGACTGATGTGGGGTAAAGCATGTGTTAGAAGTAAAGTGTGTGGAAAAAAAAAGTCCAAAAAAAAGAATTTTGTAGTTTTTAGAGTTCTTTATGGCTTTTGTTTTCCACAATTCCACAATTCAAAATTCAAAAAAGATTTTTTTTACTTTTGCACTCATTTTTCAAAAAAAAAAAAGCATCAAAAAGATTTTCCTTTTGTTTCCTTTAACAAGCATTCACAATTCGAAAACTCCAAAAAGATTTTTTAGGAGCTTTTTATAAAAAATAAAAATGCAAAAAAAAGTGGTAGAAGTTTTGTACATTTCATATAACGAAAATACCAAAAAAAAATTATTTCATAGTTTTTGGTGTCATTTTTTATGTGAAGTGTCAAATTGAAAACTCAAAAAAAAAAAGATTTTGTTATGTTGTTCATTGTATGTCTTTGGTCGTGTCTCAAGTCAGGGTGCAATCTGTTATTTAATCATTAATTGTCCAATCTGGACGAACTACGCACCCCTGATTCTCCTCTTTCAGGAGTGAGATACGTAGACAGCCTATTGCTGGTTCGGAGATCTTATTTAAAAAATTCAAAAAGATTTTCTTCACTCTTTATTTAGAGTAGGTGTTTCATACATATCTTGAAAAGAAAAATACAA
>NW_025843245.1:0-13990 GCF_002878395.1 Capsicum annuum | reverse complement strand
AACTGTTTTAAATTGCTCTCATATATGTTGAATAATAAATGGTTATTTTGGATATGCTCTTCGTACCAGTATATCTGTATTGACCCCCCCGTACCTCTCAGGTTCTGAAACTCAGTCTAAGAGTCCAGATAAGCAGTGGATAATTCAGACAGCTGATCAGATTGTGCAGTAGTGAGCCTTCAATATTCCAGAAGGCCTGTCTTTTCAGATTATGTCACTTATTTTAGTTTTGGTCTACTGGGGGGCCTTGTCCCCGTTTCAGACAGTTGTCAGATTTTCATGTAGTAGAGCTTTCGCAAACTAAGTTAGATGTTATTTAGATGTATTTGATTTACAGTTTCTATACTTATGTTGAATTCAAAATTAACCATGTTTTTGTAGAAGATTATGTTTCCACATCTTCTTTTATTATATGAATGTTGTGCATGATTATCAGATAGAGAAGGGCTTTCCGGGCCTTTATGATTTGGGATTTCCATCACGGCCAGGCCCTAGTTCGGGCCATAACACAAGTACAGTCCAACAAAGACTTATTCAACCCCAAAAGAAACGAAGGCATGATTCATACAACCAACTCCAAATTTAAGTTTCACCTTCCTTTACCAATTCGCATTGCTAACTACTCTAAACTAGGAGGAAAACCACCTGAGACCTATTCACTGAATGTAATCATGAAGAACTTAAGGAACTGAAGCTGATCCGCTGAAAGTCTACATGGAAAACATTAGAATAAGCCTATAAGGCACTTTTTGGGCACACAAATAGAGATAATTAAGGAATGCAATCTATGACAATGCTACAACCAGTCCGAAAGGTAATCAAACTAAAATCCAGAATATCAAGGCATAACTACTTATCACTGAATGATTCTCCTCTGGGTATCCCATCAATCGAGAATGAAACCATACTAAATCCACTCAAGTATATTACTCTCAGTCATTATATCATAAAACATTCCCAATGAAAATTGAAGTCCCATGGCCAAAGCCGAAAGACCCAATACCGGGTCCATGAGGTATCATGTAAAAAAATTTTAACTATGATCCATCTGAAGTTAAGAAGACCAAACATGCAACTACAGTTTAGGCTCAACCAGCCGATGAATACAATTCAAACTAAGATAAATCTAAAATAAGGTTGCACACAAGGTATACGATCCGAAGCAAAAATCTCGATACCAAAGCTGAGTTTTTCAATCTCAACAACCCCAATTCAAAGGTAGAAAGTCTAAAATCAAGCCAATAAGTCTGTATTAATGTAAACTGCTCAAATAGACTTTAATATCTAGATTTGACATATCCAAGCTAAATTCTATCGAGCCAAATTGAAACATAGTTGAAGAAAATATTACCACAGGGTTAAACAACCGACAAAAAATGTAAATAACCAATTCTATGTCATCTATAGGGCACAAAATGTAGCCATAGAATAGAAATCATGTCAAAGGATTATCATCATCTGAAAATGCAAATAACCAACTCTCTATCAACTGTAGGGCATGAACCACCAAAACATACCCAAGGACTTATAAAGGAAACAAACAATACTAGTAATTACAAAACCTCTAGCTACACGCATACATACAACTTTCGCCAGAAGATAACATGTCTAATACTCCATCTCGACAAAGAATAGCCATAGGCCCATATCATCGAGGAGAAACACTCCACAAAACATCAGTAGGATGAAAAAACTCTAAAATAGGGATTTTCTTGAATCCATAGAGGTAGGACAATCATAACTTGAGCAAACCATAAATCACCTCACCGAGGAAGAAAATACTAATCTCGGCACCAATGCCAAGATAAATATCACTACCAAAAAATGAACCAAACGACTTACGATGAAGAACTTCTGATTTGCAAACTCAAGAAGTGATCAAAAGAAAGAATACCTACCACTAACTGTCAACTCAACTTTAGAAAAAAATCATATCACGGCAGGAAAAGATCATCGAATTTCCTTACTTTAACCAAGATCAAATCACCACAAGGGAACAAACCAAACAAATATAAGAGATGATTCAAAGAAATCTCAATATCAATATCAAAACCAGTATGATGTGATGAAATAGGAACAAATAAAGAACGACTCCTAAATTGGTCAAGCTAAAAAATAGGCTATATGTAAAAGATGGCCGATGCAAAAACCTTTGCAACTTAGAAGGCATGTCTAAGAATCTCAAGCTTAAGAATGAGCAACATAACTGAATTACCAACTCTAGAACCATACAAAACCTCAAAAGGTCTTCTTACCATTAATACCAAAATTGACTTTATAGCCAAACTAACATAGCCAATAAAAGAGGAAAATAATCAACCACGCCTCACTATAGATAAATCATTAAATCGGGCTACAACTGCTTAAGCTAATGGAATTCTAACTAGATGACACTAGTATAAATAGCTATCCAGCGAAGATGAATAATATCAAGCAATGAAAACAATAGCAACAATAATATGAAGATAAAATATAATGATTAGGCAGTGCCAAAATGAACGTCAATAGCAAGTACAACTCAATGGCCATAATAAGGCCAATATACAAAGATAAATAAGACTCGAACCCAAATGCTACACCCATGGGGAGAAAATATCAATACAGATCTACTCCATCCTATACTAAAAGAAATAAACCATGGGGGTAGACATATAATCATGAATTAAATAACTAGGCACACAATAACCACTATGAAACCATCAAAACATATCATCATCAATGGGTACGAAAGTCTCAATACACATAGTGAAAAAAGTAAATACGGGGAAATAAAATCACACTAATCATGGTGAAATCTAAATCCACATGCCCGACAAATCTAGGGAGAATAAACTTGAATGGGTACAAACTCAAATTGACTGACTAAATCATCAACTGAGGTGCCAAGCACACTATCTTTTATTGAAGATGTCATAATCAATGTGAGGCTGATTTGAATAAGCTTAATGACTAGCAATTCCATGTTGAGGACACTCTCTTGAGCCATAACCAATCTCTCTACAGTTGTAGAAATCTCCTGAATATCTAACCATTATGATGAACACGAACTAAGCCTAAATAAATGGCCAACAGAAACTAGGAGTTCCTTCTACTTTAAGGATCATACTCTGACCAGTCATAGCCATTCTTAAAATCTCTAGGCATACGGAAAATACATGCTTACTATATTTAAATGACTAAATTGAGTCTGGGGCACTCTCTGTACCAATGTTCCATTTCACCACATTCTGTTCACAGTCTCAAATAAGTCCCTTAGAAGCCCAAGATTTGCATTTGCACTTGCCACGATTGAGGACCCCCAAACCAATTTGTACCATTGGTTTGAATTTTAGCAAGCACTTCTATTTTAAATTTACTCAATCACCACTTAAAATGTTACTCGTGGATTTGACCACGACTCCTGTTGAGTAAATATATTGACAATGACCACCTTACACTAAATTGATGTTTAAGTTAAGCATTATAAAAAATGGTTCTATTGACGAGGAGCAATTTGGTGTATTGAGTTAGTTTTGAATTTTAGCTTACTTGCTTAAATTCAATCTTGTAAATATTTATTAGTTATTTTATTTTGTTTCTTGTTTAAGATAGACTTTTAGTTATGCTTATTTTTTAATATGGCATCTAGGAATGAATGTGGATTTGGTGGTTGGAAGTCATACCTCGATGACCCATGTCCATATTATGGTGAACCCCACTTTTAGCGAGATTGTAGTTATGCTCCCCAAGAAGAGATTTGTGCACCATTTAAACCCTTTTGGGAGTATGATTGTTCCTTATGTGGTGGTCAAGATAGATATCATAACCATTGTCCAAATGCCCCCTTCCCTCATTATGATAACCCGATTTCTAGTTCATCTTATGATTTTATTAAGTTTTATGAGAAAGAAAGTGAGGAACAAATCATATGAAGTAGTAGCGTTGAGGCAATTCTTCAACATATATTAGAATTAACAACAATGGCGGAGAAAGAAAATACACAAGGAATTTAGAGAGAAATTCAAAAAGATAGAAAATATGGGCATGGAAGTTAATACTTCAAACACCACAACCATGCACGCTCTTCTAAATGAGCATTATATTAAAAAATGCTAGATGATTTCCCAACCAACTAAGCCAAACATGAGAGATGATTCCGAAAAGAAGAAAATGGTACTAGAGTCAGAAGAAGAAGCCAAGGAAATCCATTATGTCGACTCTAGTCCATTCGGGATGAGGATACCAAAAGGGAGACAATTCCAAAATTTGGCAAAAGACCTCATTCTAACCATTTCTAAACATTAAGTACATTGGAGATAATGATAATCAATGTATACGAGCAAATATTGAATGATGGTGAGAATGAATAAATTCCTTACATCACAGAGTTTGTCTTTCATAATTGTATACTAAGACCCCAGTCTCGAAGAACAAAAAGCTTAAAGATCGATGTCCAATCAGTGGCTTTCCATGATTCTCACCATTCCCCAATGAACCCATATGAATGTTCAATGCTAAATTAGGCAAATGGTTCAAGTCATAGAAGTGACGTGATACAACATTCATCATCATGACCTTACAAATTCCCAACACACCTCAAAGATGTAATGATAGGAAATTGGGCAGGAAATTCAAGTCTTCTAAGTGGAGACATAATGAGTATTAACAAGCAGTCGTGTCACAACATTATATAAAGCATTTCATTGGAGGCAACCCATTGTTTTCATATTCTTAGTTATATGTTTTTGGAATGTCACATAATTTTGATTGTTATATAAATGCTTTGGATAGGATTGGATGCCAAAAATAGGGGAACACTATGTTAGAACTATGGTAGCCATACAGGAAAATGGGGTAAAACAAAGGAGAAGATAGCCTCAGGTACCACGATCGTGGACCATAGGCCGCTATCGCGATAATGCAATTGCACCAATCAGGCTGCGATCGTGCCTTTTTGTTCATCTTTTAACATGGTTTTTAATGTGGTTTCAGCGAGCTCTTCAACCGTTCTTATGATTTTAAATTATGTAGAGGGGCCACTACAAGTCTTATAGTTGGGGGTGTGGCCCTACCCTTGTGTGTACATATTGGCTTTCAATACTTGATCTTAGTTGATGCGAAACATGAAAATTTTGTAAAGGAGATTGTTTTCACTTTTTGTTTTTTATTTCTTTTAATAATAATGTTAGACAATCCTTTCCCTATGATATATTAAGTGATATTATTCTTGATGGAAAGGATCATGTTTGGATTTTGATTCATAGATTTAAGGGAATTCTGAGTACCTATGGTATCAAGGTCATAAATGCAAGGGATGTTTGAGTACCTATGACATTTAAAGTTGGGATCGCATTGTATATTGATAGCAAAATCTGAGTAGCCATATGGTCACCCATATGAAAGCAAAACATGACATAAAGTCATAGGTTATTTCTATGATTTGCAAATTATGCATGCTGTAAGTGCAAAGCAAACACCCCCCTCTATCCAAAACTTTTCGAAAACAAGGGCATAGATATGAGCGACATTGTAATAATTCTTTTTATCATTTTCGTGACTCCAAATTTTTTACTTGTTAAAATTTGTAGATACTACTTTTTTGTCTCTAGCTAGAGGGGAAATTGAGCCTCCTTGGAGAATTTGCATGTCATGAGTGGTGAGCATATTTGTTTGAATCTTATGTATACCTATACCATCTAGAACTTGCCCCATTAGTCTCTCAAAGCTAATTTTGATTTTATTTGGTTGGAGAAATGATCTTAGGCCATCTTTGTGACTTTGGATGCCACTTTATCTTAAAAAGCCTACCCATACATAAATATAATCCCTAGTAACACACTTTAAGCCTTTTGACATTTCCTTGGCAAACACATTATAAGCCATGAGCCTTTCAATTCTCGACCCTCTTTTGAACCATATCCTCTTTGAATGTAATAGTGCAATTTGAGGCTAAAAGCCTAATTTGTTGGTGGTGATGTTTGGGAGAGGTAACTTTGGGCTTTGAAGTTGTAAGTGAGTGCCTAAGAGATTAAGAATTGAAAAAAAGTACAGAAGAAAAAGAAAGGACCTAATAAGGGAAACAAATGCACAAAACATGCAAGAAAAAAAAGGAGAAACGAAAAGAAAGTGGGTGAAATAAGGAAGCAGAAAATAGGCACATGTATCAATAAAAGAACTGGCCCATGATCAAAAGTTTGATTGAATAGTGTGAAAACTAATGTTGATGTTCAAGGAGGGTGTAGTCCCTTCATGCCTAAATGATATCCTACCTATTCTTCCCTAACCTACATTACAAGCTTAAAACGTCCTTTGAGATCTCCAAGCAAGTGTATTCATTATAGTGACGGTTGAAAAAAGGGGAAATCCTATGGAATGATACTTGTTAACATCAACTGTTCTTGAGAGAGAGAGAGAGAGGTTTACGCTTAAATTTCTTGTTGCATGCTTGATAACTTGGTGTGTGGAATTTTCTTTCTTCTGAGAAGTCATGTAAATAAGTCGAGGTGGGTGATTTTATCTTCTCTCAAAAAATGAGGCAAAAGAAGTAATGTATTTGAGGTCAAAGAGGAGTCATTTATAGATTATTATTAATTGTTGCATGGTTTCTCTTTGAAGTCTTTTGCACCCTTGAATATTGCATTTTATGTGAAAGGGGTGTCATAAGAATAACCTTGCCTATGTTTCATGAGCTACATGTGATAGTGACTAAGCTTTAAATCATTGTGATCATTGGTTCATATAAGTGAGCATAAATGTAATTTGCCTCATGATAAGAGGTAGTGTTTCTTGAGGACAAGAAAAGATTTAAGTTGGAGGTGTTGATGAGTGGGTAATTTACCACTTATTTGCAATAAACTTTCGTGTACACTACTATGATTTGAATGTCTAAATGAGACAGATTTTCTATTAAATGTACTAATTCCCATATTTTGTATGTGTACAAGTGCTGAAAAGAAAAGAAGAAAACTTGAGCTAAAACGGATCAAAAAGGGAATTCAAGTGCAAGAGTTGGACTAGCTGAAACAGGACATAGATCTAGCCTGCAGTTATCACAATTGCGGGCGTTAGCACATGATCTCAGTAAGTCAAGCTGGTCAACTAACTGCAATCACAAGGGACTAACTGCGATCGCACTCAAGCAACTACGATCCTGTGAGAGCAAAAAATGGCCCAATGGCAGAAACATAATTTTGGCTAGCTGACCCTAAATTCTGATTTAATGGATCAAAACCCTCATTTATCTTACTATCCATCATTCCATCACCTATCTCCCATCCTTATTTCAGGGTTTTTGTAATTTCTTGAAGCTTGGAGAAATCCTTGTACTATTTTTGAGCTAACAAGACATTAGAGTGACTTTTAAGTGTAGAATTGGCTTCACCCATTGAGGATTCATTGGATTCTAAAGTATGGTTTTCCCTCTCTTTATTCTCTTATGGATAAATTTGATCAAAATATTAGTTTATTTGTGTTTATTATCATAATGAGTTTCTAGATCTACCTTTTGGGATTATGCTTGATTAGGGTGAACTTTAAGAATCCATATCATTCTTAAAAGAGGGATGTGTTGACCAAAGAAACTATAGAAAATTATGTGTATGATTTTCTAATCTATCACTATATTATCCATAAGGGTGGGTATTAAGTTAACTATACCATGGGTATCATCCTAGGAATAAGGTTTCCTTGATTGGGGTATTGGGTGGTTTTGATTGACACACTTGTTAGGTTCTCAAAAAAGCCAATAGGTGAAATCCTTGTGGTTTTATTGAAAAACATGCTTCAAGGTCATTAGAAATAGCCTACCATATCATCAATGATTAGAATGTGCATCAAATTATCATGTTCCCATGCATATCTTACCCCTAGGAAAGTTTAATCCCAAGATCGATTCTAATTGTTCTTTGTCTCAAATTAGCCCCTTATAAGCCTAATATTTGCATTCATAATTGAAAATATTGAAAACCCCCAAACCATTTTCTACTGTAGGTTTGAATGTTAGCAAGAACTTCTATTATGAATTTACTCAATATCCACTCACATTGTTCCTCATGGATTCGACCCTGACTCGTGTTGGATAAATATATTTACAATGACCGCCTTGCACTAAATTGGTGTAAGTTGAGCATTACCACTAACCATATTTGAAGTACTTGTCATTTTCTTCTGCACATTAACACCTACGTAATCAACAACAAAATCTGCAAGGATGGTGGGATGGAGCTTACTGGGCCCTATTAACCTAGGATTGGGCACCCTGTGCCCTATAATTATCGTTATTCTAAAAATGTCTGTCACCAGAGAGCCTTGGATTGGGATCACTAGCTGTTAAATAATACCCACAATCGCCCCACTTCATTTTGGTCCACTTTTCTCCATCCTTGATACTCTGTTGTTGACCACCAACCTGTTCACAAAAATCTAAATATCTGGCTCTTCCTCTCCCCTATTTCAACTTTCTTATTCTTCTCTTCCTCAACCTACTTCATGTACATAACAAACCTGGAGATGTCTATGTCCTTTTCCAAATAGTTAGCCTTACCTTTTTCAAATAGTTAGCCTTACTCTCTAAAATCAAGTCTCGGGAAGTGAACATCCTAATTCTAGCCCTCATGCTAGAAACCAACTCTGGAGCATACCGAAATAACTAGTAAAACTTTAAGGTGTACTCCTTTACTGATATCTTTCTTTTCTTCATGTTAAAAAATCTTCTGTTGTTGCTTTCCTATTGTAACATCCCGATTTGCTGAACCGAAATGCTACACGGTGCTTATGACCTCAAAGGACGACAAGATAACCCATGACTAATTTGTGTACCTGTATACTGCATAAAATACTGAATAATATGGTAACATACACTGAAAGACTATAAGGTTAAATACTAAACATAACATGGATGAGATAATATCTATGGGGTAATACCATACGTAAAACAAAACTGTAAACGCTGAAGTCTGAAACATAATAGTTTCCATCTAGTTTGAAATCCTCTACTGTCTAAATAATCTGAATAAGGAGTTGATGGGACATGTCCCCAACTAACTTGAACAAATAACTAATCAATGAAATAGTGGAGAAATAATCATGTCCTCGAAGGGTGAGGACTCACTTTTATTCTGACTGCTGAGATTGGAATCTACTGCTGATCTAGAACTTATGTCTCTAAACTTATGGTGTAACATAAAAAGAAAGCACCATAGCACAAATACATCAGTACAATGGAATATACTGAGTATACATGTGAGGTAGGCTAATACAAGGGTTAACATGCATGAATAATACTAGCTGACTGTCTAACATGAATGCGAGAATGCATATATAAATACGTAACTATAATTGATACTGTGATATCGTGATTATTAAATTTGAATAATGATGACATGACAAACTAATAACTGATATAACTGATAGCATTAATAGATGTGTCTGAATGTAAATGATAACATGGGTGACTGTAGCTGAAAGTCCTAAATCTGATGGAACTATCTGAGTTACTTACTGTATGTGGGTCGACTGTATCTGACAGTCATAAATCTGCAGAACTATTTAAGTTCTCTTTCTGAGACTGGTACTGAAATTATGAGAGATAGTATTTAACTGACATGTCTCTGATACACCATTATGGCTAAGTTGGGGTCCAATCTGTAATCCCAATTGGAAGGGTGTCAATACCGCGCCACTTGTAAGGGCAAGCGGTGGGCGAACCTTATCTAATAGTGTCCCCAAAAGAGAATGGTGGGGCCCTTATCTGATAGTGATTATCTACCTCATCAACCCTCATTGGACAGTGTTGATGTCTCAACCTATGCTAGTTACATAGTTCGGGAATGGAAGGAGGACTTCTAAGGATCATACTCTCATCTGATAGTGTGTGTCCCCATCCTTGGGTTCACTAGGTGCTAATTCCTACTCCCATATGAATGGACAATGAACATGATTTACTTAACTGAACATGAGCTAAAGTTACTAAGTTCCATTGACTGATGGAATACTACTAATATCAGACAACTGACTGAATCATGAGATCATAGATATTTTTCCTGAGTCATAAGACTATTTGAAGTCTAAGGATTCATAGCTTGACTGAGAGTATCATGAAAACATGACATGGCTCTTGGTACCCAACTAATGTTTCGGGTACGAGTGCCCCCAAGACTCGATGGAAGGAAACTAACAAAGCATGACTTACTTGATACATAATATTCATCATCATACATTTACTGAAGCATTTCATCAAACATGTGATAGGCATAAGCTTGTACATACATGGGGATTTCATGATGTCACTCTAATTAGACACTTTCCCTTTATCTAGGCATCCAACCAAACACATAGTAGGAATAGAATGTGTAAACAGCATCATACAACAATTAACTATCATGATTCAATTCCAATATAATCATTCAAGGGTTTAGTCCAAGGGTTTCATGAATCTATACCGATACAAATCAACCCATATGGAATTTAACACACATTCATCGAATACAATTTAATTACTAATTATCAACATGAACAAAAGTAGCCCAATTATAAAATTCATAAGAAAATCTATAACTTGAATTTAGAAAAAGGATTCTTAGGCTTCATGGATTAAAGGAGTCCATGAATGAACACTATGCATAGCTTAGTTCGTGATTTCATGAAGATTGATGGTGAAACCTTCTTGAATTTGAATTCCAAATAGAAACCCTAGCTTGTTCTTGAGAGGGTTTTCAGAGAAAAGAGTGTATTTTTGGGTGAAAAGTGGCTGACTCACGTGTTAAAGGGCTTAAATAAGGGTAGAAAATTGACACTTTTAACCATGGATGCATCATTTAATTTCAGTAAAATTTTCCCAAACTGGGCCCCTGGCGCGACACAGCGTTATCGCGCTGTCACTGGAAATTAACAACTGGAAAATTGAGGGATGGTGCAACACGGAGCCATCATGTTACCCCTTCCTACATGAACTGGAACTTTGGTGCAATGCGAGGGAAATGGCGTTAAGACACTCAAAAAAGGACAATTCTGAATTTGAGTGCTAGTACAATGGCCCATAATCACGAACATCTACTGGAAATTGCCAAATGCCATTTCCCCGGGAACTTGAAATAGTCATAACTTCTTACCTACTTATCACATTTAAGCAAATAATATATCGATGAAAAGCTTATTGAATTTTCCATATGATAAAAAGTGAAAATCTTGAAAATTCCTCATGGAATAATTATCCTTCACTTTAGAAGCTAATACTAGGCATTCTTGGGATGAAATTTGATAGGAAAAGTACAGGGTATTACACCTACAATATTGAGGAAAGAAACGGTCTAGAAAAGCATTAGAGAAATCATCCCACAGGGCTGACTAAACATCTTTACCCCTAGACTGTTACCATTCCTCATACCTTTAGTATGCTATATCTTTTAGTTTATGGAAAGCAAATTCCACACCATCCATGTTAATGCATGCATATCATGGAAGATCTTCTCCATCTCATCAACAAGACTTTGAGGATCCTCCTCAACCTTAACACCAGTGAACACAGAAGGGTTAACCTCACAAATTAGCCAACCTATGTGTCCTTAAAAGATGAAGTAACAAAAGCACCACACTCATACTAAGAAGCTACCAACTGTACCAACTTATTAATAGACTTACAATCTTAGCATTCGTCACATCAGGCTAAGGAGCTCAAGAAAGACTAGAGAGAAGTAGTGGAACTCTAAGAGGGTAATCAGGGACTGGACCGCCAGATTTAGTGTGGACCACATAAGGAGGATGGGCCCTATAAACTCTTTCCTTGAGTGGGACAGAAAAGTTTTTGTAAATTTCAGATCATCTATGAGGCATGATCTAAAAATGAACAAATGAGTATTAGAGAAGATTTCAAAACCTTAGACTCTACAACATTAAAATATAATACAACAAACAAAAGCATTCCTAAATGCCTTGTAGCCTCTCCCTTATAAGTATGGTGTGCTACACACCCTTAAAAGAAAGTCTACTCAAGATGGATTTGTCAGACACCCAGTTTACAAAAGAATAAGTCTGTAATACAAATCTGACACGACCAAAACTAGGGCCAAGTCATTTCGGGCATCTCATACCCCACTAGGACTAGAGACCACCCCTAATACCCAATTATAACTACCATGCACCATATGTCAGATGAATTCTGAACATATAACAAGATAAAACAAGAATAATTTAAATAAATTAACTAGAGTTTATAATAATAATCCAACAACCTTAACAAAATATCAAAATCAGTGCCAACACTAATGCCAATGACAATACCAATTCTGACACCAATACCAATAACGCCCATGCCCATAGTAGTCTAACAAAGACTATAACTAGGATCAAAGAACATCCAGTCGGTACATGTCCCTGGCAACAGACAAAACCAAAACCCAAGAAATAACAATAATGAGAAGAAGTCCATAGCATGAAATGAAGTCTTCCAGATTATGGAAGATCACTACATATATCTAACTTGAAACTTTCCTTGTTTTCAAGTAACTGAGTAGAAGAAAAGGTTGTACGTATGGATCTTGCATCGTGTGGGGTTACAACACCGAAAGATATATAGTAGAGTGAACACTAGCGTGTAACTTAGGGATAAAGATAAAATAATTTCATCATTTAAAGCCATAAAAAATAACCAGATACAATCATATAAATACATATATATCATACTGGGATAGGGAACAAAGTTTAGCATGCATTTAAAACCTTAACCTAGACTGTATAGCTCTGTCATCCTAAATATCCACCTATGGGTTATATGGGTTAAGATCCTCCTGTGAAAAGGGCCCTAGTATGTGTTTGCCGCACAAATTGCAGAATAAAGTAAGATCACTAGTACATCTGCCAATACATAAATTGTCACATCACGCACACAGTCACTATGACCAAACCTCAGATCGACAAATATGAGTTTCCAGTATTGGTCCCCCCAGGAACTCCATCTTCCATGACTTTACTACAAAACCACCAGTTAAGCCCATATTAAAACCAATTACATATCCACAACAATTTAACGAGGAATCTTTTAATAGTCATTAACCATTGATACCATCATATGAAAATTACAGCTTCCATGTCTACATCCTTATGCCATATAGAACCATTAAACAAAATTTAGATTCCACAGTTCCCAATTAAACTGGGATTATTGCTATAAAGGCCTTCCCAAAACCATTTGAAATCAAACAAAACCAATATAAATTCTTTTACCTTTTATGGAATCAAGGATTGAAAGAATAGTAAAGCTAGGTGACAAAAATCATTCTCATTGGCATTTTAACAGAAAGGTCAAGGGCACATAAGTTTCCAAATCATAACCAAGTAATTTGGGTAGTCCATAGTACCCCAAAATCCATCTATCATTAACATGCATTTAAAATGTCAAAATTATACTAAAAGCATGAAAGTAAACATAATTAAACCATGAGAACCATTATTCAACGATGAACTAACCCCAAGCTTTATTAAAAAAACATAATAATACAATGAAAACCATACATTAAAACACATACTCTTTGTAAAATAACAATGTGAGAGGAGTAACATTACTTTGACATCAAGGAAGATGGAGAGAAACCACCCTTGAAAGCATTAATTTGTTATCTTGAGAAAACCTTATCCTTTGCATGGAGAAAGAGTTTGAGAGAGATTTTTAAGTGTGTTTTCTTGAGAATAATATGTTAATGAATTCTCAAAAGGTGCTTTAAGTTGAGGTGCCAAAGGGAGTTAAAAGAGGAAATGTTAAGAATGCCCTTAACTTAAAACTATAAAAAATACCGCAGGTGGTTACAAGTCGATCCCGTGACTCGTGACCACAAATTACGACTCATATTGAGTCGTCACCAATACTGAAAGTTGGACACCTCCATGTTGTCCACTATATGACTCCCTTATCGCACTTATTATAAAACCATATGACTCGTATGGCCTAGTCGTACCAAAGACAGAATCCAAAAGAAATAGATACTGGACAACATATAATTAAACTATACCACGCATACCT
>NW_025843244.1:0-1107 GCF_002878395.1 Capsicum annuum | reverse complement strand
CTTTCACGTCTAATTATCAATTTCGTGATAATTAGACGTGAAAGTAACAATAACGACGAATCAAAACAACAACAAATCAAAATTAATCCTAATTCACTTTAATAATTTTTAACTCGCGCCCCGAATTCCCTTTAAATCATATGATTAGTGCATGCTCTGATTTTCCAATCACATCTCATAATCCGAAACCAACATCAAACACAACACAAACAACGAAGATTCAAACCAAACACACAACAAATAAATCATCCACACCAACAACATCGATAAAAAGTAAAAATAAATTAAAGATTCGGTTAGAAGAAATGGACCTCGATTAAATTGATCCTTGTCGATAATAAGAAATCCGAAGACCAAAATACTCGACCGGAGAACCTCACAAAGAGCAAACCAAACTCGGTATTAAAATAATAACCGGACAGCTCCAAAACCAGTGAAGACAAACTTTTATATACAAAAACACAACTGAGAACGACAACACGATTCGATAAAGACGACTCGAGATCCACTATCGACGACGAATCAAGAAATAAATGAAACCAAGATCAACCAACAAACAGCAGGAAACCAAAACCCAACGCAGATCGGGTTTCGGGGAGCTTCGGTGATGGAGAGATGGCGGCGGCTGACCGGCTATGATGACTGCCGTTCAGGGGTTGGGTGTTGACGGTAGAGGTGGTACAGGTTGTTGTCGACGGTGACTGTTGTCACCGGAGGGAGGGAAGGACGGCGACGGTTGGTTGTTGACGGTGGCGGCAGATCTAGGCGGTGATGAGCTACGGCCGGAGCTGGAAGACGAGCCGTGGCCGAAGCTGGCCGATGCGCCGTGGCTGTAGGAGCTGGTCGGATTCTCGGGTTAGGAGATCGGGTTGGGTTCGGTCAGCGAACGGTGTTCGCCTGCGGTGGCTGTTTCGCCGGCGAACGGAGGGAGGTTTGGCGGATGGCAGCTTTGCTGGGGAGGGAGAGAGGAGGAAGCTGCGGTTGTGGGGGTGGTGGTGTTGTGGTTGGCGGTCGCCGGCCGGCGGCGAAGCGGTGGGAGTTCAAAATTTTTTAAGAGAGAAAGAGAGAGAGTGGAGAGAGAAAGCTGATGATATTTTTTGTTACCCT
>NW_025843243.1:0-1718 GCF_002878395.1 Capsicum annuum | reverse complement strand
TGCCATTGTGGTATTTTCTCCAGGCAAGGCCAACAAAGTTTACTCCTCTGACCACCCCTCAGTGGAGTTGTTGGTGGATAGGTTCCTCGGGAGGGATCTCCCTCCACCAAATAATGAAGGCCGTCATAACCATCTCCTCATGAATCATCGAAATGTTGTTCTTCGAGAGCTCAATAAGGAAGTCATGAACATGGAGGAGATTCTTCAGATGGAGAAAGCCCACGGAGAGTCCATACTAGAAATTAGGAGGAGAGCTAATGGTGGTTGGTGGGAAGCTCCCATCAACGCACTTAACCTCTCCCAACTTAAACAATTGATGGAGGCAATGGAATTTCTAAAGCAAGACGTTGAAAAAGAGGCACAACAACAGCAAATGGTGACTAAGGTTGGACTCCCATTTCTCACATTTGGAAGTGCCTTGTCTCCTACTAATGGTGCTAGGGCAATTAGTTCTTGACATGGACACAATGTTGGTGCACCTTTGGCTAATAGGGCTTAGTGCATCTACTTCTTCATCAGCAGTTCCCTACTACTTCAACTGTCGTTATTAGTGCGCGCATTATGAAATAATCTAATGTAAATATTAAACGCATGACAAATAAGTGCGCATCTATAGGTTCGTTGTGTCATTTGAGTTATCCTAAATGTGTGCCCTTTGAGTCATTTAAAATGTTCGTCGTTAATTATGGTTCATTTCGAACCCAACAATTTTAGTTATATGTCATGTTATCAGTCCATTTTCATGTTGATTTTATCATTTGAATGGTGTTAGTGTGTGTCCTTTGTGTGATCAGATAATGTTCTATCATCAATTAATAAGTTTCTTTAGTAGTATATGAATTTCTACATGGATAACTATTATAGTTTGCAGTTGTTTACAGTCTACTAAGTTAGTATCACTTTTTCTCACTTGATTAAAAATAATTTTTGAATTTATCAATTTGTCTTGTTCTGTATACATATATTGAAGATAAAACTTTATACATCATAAAAACTTTTATACAACAATAATTCTTCTAGTATTGGTTTAATTGTTTCATTATTTTGTATATTCCAATAATTTAGATTAAAGTGATCGAGTTACTTAAGTCACATCCTTATTGAGTACGTGATATTGCTAGCAATTTGCTTTAATTTCATCTCAGTTTTAAAAATTAAAGGCGATTTTAGGACTCGCCTCGGTGCTTGCCCAGGGGCAAAGAGCTGGCAAAATGTCTCGGGGCATAGGAGTGAGGCTTTAGTCCTGTGAGGATTGCGTCTTAAGCGCCCGACTGTACGCCTTAAATACGCCTAACGATCAATGCTGGGGGCTCCCTAATAGATCTTAGGTGAATTGTCACACCCCCTTTTTAACTCGAAAAAGATTATAATTTAAGTTTGAAAGGGTTTTCATTATTAAAGTGACAAAAGATTGAAAATTTGTTTTGAAAAAAGGATTATTTAACATTCAAAACTCAGAGTCGCCACTTGGCATAGTTCGGTGTGCCAAGTCACCTTTGTAAAATCCTTTTCAAAACAATTTGACTCTTTAAAACTGATTTGCGAACAAAGATTCCGGCTAAGGAATTTTGTTGACCGCGGGGAAGGTGTTAGGCACCCCTCGATCCCGTGGTTCTACCACGATCGCTCGGTGGAGCATATCGGCTAATTTGACACTACAAATGTATCAAACACACAAAACACATAAAACAATCAATCAAAACAAACAGAACAAAACA
>NW_025843242.1:0-1123 GCF_002878395.1 Capsicum annuum | reverse complement strand
CTTCCACCTGTCCTAATTCTATGTTTTCGAGCCTTTAGCTCGAGTTTCGCTTCACCTGTATTAAGTACAACTTTGGCTTTGAGGCCCAAATGAATAACTAAGGAAATAAATAAATAAATGAAGACGACAATAAGTAAATAAACAAAAATAATAAATGAGACTTTGGGGTCTCGTAGCTGCTTCAAATGATAGGACTTTACTCCATTCGTTCTTCTTTCGATTCTTAGTATCCGTACGTCACGTGATAGGCGATTAGATTCTTTTTCGGGCTTGACTCAAAGGATGGGGGCCATGTTGGCTCACCATGAAATGCAAGGAAGAAGAGTCCATTTGGACTCCAAGGTGGTTTACATGCGAAAAAAAAAGAAAGAGAAGAAATCAAAACATATCTGAAATACAAAAGGAAAAAATAGAACAATAAACGTCTTAACACAAATATTCAAACAAAAAAAATGCTAGGAAACCACATA
Organism: Capsicum annuum; assembly: GCF_002878395.1. Taxonomy (NCBI): domain Eukaryota; kingdom Viridiplantae; phylum Streptophyta; class Magnoliopsida; order Solanales; family Solanaceae; genus Capsicum; species Capsicum annuum. The sequence goes on along the minus strand of NW_025843242.1, from coordinate 653 downwards.
TCTTATTTAAAAGTAGGAAGATGATATAAAGAAGGGACATGTTAACTCAGCAAAAATATTGCCAAGTGAAAGAGAGAATAATATCGATCCAGATGCATGCCTATGAAGTGTAAAGCAAACGTTTGACATCGAAATGCAAAAGAAATCAAAGCATGTTCAGAATACAGGTAGAAAAAGAAGTATACAGATTTACACATTCAAAAGCTACTAACTAAATATTATCTTATTCAACATCAACCTTAGAAGTATAAATGCCAAGTGCTATCCCGCAACATGCTTCTACTATGACCATTTGAGGTACCCAAGTCTCAGCGATAAGCGAATAGACAAAGTTATATCATAATGGGACAGATATCCCGAGCCTTTTTCGCAAGACAAAAGACTTAAAGGTTCTATCGAACTTATACTCATGGTCCTATTTAAGGAGAAGAAAACATAAAGGGAAACTGGGAAGAGGGCCAGTGAGACTGGAATGCTTTCTATTCGCATGAGTATATATAAAATCCCTATACAGAGGTAGCCCAGTAGACAACAACTACTACGAACTAATGCTAGATGAAACCTGGAAATCTCATTTCCGTATCAAACATGTCAGAATTAAATTTCAAAGGGGAACGAATAACCAATAATCAAATGAAAATTCTTTAAACCAA
>NW_025843241.1:0-1897 GCF_002878395.1 Capsicum annuum | reverse complement strand
TTATGCTTTAGTTAATTAGGATGTTGAACCCCTTTCAACTTCTTCGTATGTTACTTCAAATCCTGCCTTGGGTACTTTCTAGGAAACATACTTGCTCATTGATTAAGGCTTTGTTACGCTGAACTTTTAGTGGAAAAGATTTTGAGAGTTCCGTTATCTTATAAGATAGTCTGTTTAAGCATGTTACAATACACTACTTGAGACATTACTAATTAGACCATTAGGGAGAAATGAAGCTTTTCCATGAAAACTAAATCTATGTGGCTCTTTTACTTTCTACCTGATCTTTATTTACTTACCAAAATTGACAAGCAGATTCGTGACAATCTGGATTTATCCCATTCGGTAGATTTGAGAATAAAGCTTTATGTTAGGAGAGGAGGTCTTCTTTCACACACAACAGGTATCTTGAAGAGGTTGAGAAATACTTCAAGCTAGGTTCTGTAACTGAGAAAAAGGCATATTTTGAGGAGCTTTTTAGAAGAAGGGCACTTCTAAGCCAGAGTTTATCCGACTGTCAGGATAGGGATGATTCTCAAGCTAGTAATGATGGATCTGAGAATACAGATTATTAGGGGGACTTTGAGAATATTAATGAGATTGGCCATTCTGCATGCTTTATTGAAAATCATTATAGAGCGGCCACTCCAAATTTCCACATGACACAATTAAGACACACGATATATCACATGACTTTAAAGAGCTAACACTCTAATATTAGACACCTATGATTCTCCATATTAATTTGGACCTATTTTCGTTAGTCACAACAATTAGACCCCAGGTTTATTACCTGGGCTCTTGCTTGGAGCTGACGCATTTCTTCCTCTTTGGCATGCACTTTCTCCTCAATCTTCATAAAGAACTGATATCAATATTAAAAACTTCTTTTAGGTTTTACACGACGTTTTATAAGACACGAGAAATTGGTCCTTGCCTCTTTCCTTTTCCTAGCCCGCTCTTCAGTTCTGAAACAAAAACTAGATTAATTCTATTTTAGGCCTGGTTGACATGAATTTACACTCTCCTTATCCCTGTACAACAATAATATGTCTAAGATATATGTTTATGAACACAATATGGAGTTAAGGCTCAAAATTTCTCCACGATATATACCTGTTTGCACTTTGATATAATCTATGGCTAAGTTTCTTTGTACAGAAAACACGAGAAGCGACAACCTTTCTTGCTATTGGTTGTTCTTCAATGCTACATCATTCAATAATAAATGAGGTTGAGAAAAATAGGATGAATCAGTGCAACCAAAATATCCAACATTTTCAACATGGTAAAGCAGCATACCTTTTATGTGGATTAAGTACATTAGCTTTTGAACCCGAAGAAACCTGTATAAAGCAAGTTATCTATTACCGTAAAATTCGATGATCAATTTAAGAATAACTGAAGAACAATCTAACTAAAAAGAAAGTTAAGTAATAGTTCAACAGAATTTAAATAGCAAGTTTACTCATCTGCATTGAAATTTGAAGATAACACTAAGCCTAAACCTGATACAAACCTCTGGATCATTAAAAATTGATTTTCCAGCACTGAGCTTAAATTTTACTACAGCTTCAAGACTTTCAGGAACACTCTGAAGAATATCAGAACTATTGGTATCTTGTTCAGTCTGGGGTCCAGATTTGTAACTTATACTATCTTCTCCGCCACATTTCATGACTTCAATGTCTCTGTTACTTGATCGTTCTCCCCCATATTCTATGACTTCGATGTCTCCATTTTTTAATCCATCAAAACTCTCCTCAAAGCGTGCAAAATAACCAACCTCATTCACTCACTCAGAACCTCCATCATAACCTGTATTCTTGGCTTGATACTTTCCATTCTTTGATAAATGGGTTAAGCTATCATAATTTTCATCAAAGCGTGCAGAATG
>NW_025843240.1:0-1846 GCF_002878395.1 Capsicum annuum | reverse complement strand
CGCATTTCACTAGGGTTATCATGAAGCTCTTTTAATGACTTTGCTTATTTGGTGGAGGAAAAATTTTCAGCGCGAGCTTACGTTCTTTGTTCAATAATTTTATAGCTTAAACAAGTTCCTCCCATCATTCGGGGCCAAAATGTTCCCAAGGGGGAGATAATGTAACACCCCGCAGTTTTGGGAAAAAGTTAAATTGTCTTTCCTATGTTTATGAACCCGAACTGTAATACTCTATACTATTCACTATTCTTAGCTTAATTAATCTTTTAGTTGCATGCTTAAAGGGATTAAGGCTCGAATGTTTCACTAAGTGTTGAAGGCTCAGTCATCTTCAAGACCCCTAAACTTTGAGGACTTTTTTTTTTAACCTTCTCGACCCTGAGATAAAAGTTTTTGAGTTAATTCATGTTTAGGGATAAAAGAAGTATGTCTCGATGGGGTTTCGAATTTTTCGGGCAAGGTTTGGGTCACGTTTGGATCAGGAATACAGGAAGTCACCTCAATAGGGTCGTGTCGCAGACATTTCCATTGGCACGTACACCACATCGCGGTGAAGGTGTTTTCGTACAGATCTTCATTTAAATTTTGAATGCATGTGTCATATATTTATCTTAGTGTGTGAAGTGCTTATTAGGTGAATAATATTCATAGAAATTACTTAGAGATTCGATTCTACAAGGGTTAACTTCAAATGAATATAAATTTTTATATATGTGGGATTTTTAAGCTTAAGACCCACCAAATTATAGATAATTGAGTCGGCATTCCAACGATACCAAATTTCCCTTAATCCGATACCCGATCGAAAAGTTATGACCATTTTTGTCTGAACCATTAAGCCACAACAATAAGACTGCATCGCTGTGTGTATACAAAATGCAATTATGGATTTTAAAATGTCAGAAAGGCAATTGTGTCTTTTTCTCCTCAAGCCAATCGTTCATAACACGACTTGTCGCATCAGTTAGGGCATTATTTTTCCCTTTTCTCCAACTAACTCTCATGAAAAACTCTCCCTCCTTCCAAGAATACATTCAATTCCTTTATCCCCAAGAAATCAAGTATTCAAGCTTTCCAAGATCAAGATCTTCCAAGAAAGCATTAACATTAGGGTATCATCCCCATGTTAAGAAACTTAAAGTACGTAGGGCTATCCTAAAAACTACATTGTCTTGAGTTATTGTTTACTAAGTTTTGAAGGCATATTATGATACCTATAAAAATGGTTTGAACTATTGTTTTGAATGGCTAAATCATGAAACCCCTTTTTCAATGATATACAGTTTGGGTCTTGAGATCTTCTGTTGAATTTGAATTATACTCGTGTATATATATATATATGTATATGTATATATGTATATATATATATACATTTTTAGTTTTGAAAATTGAATTGAGAGCATGAATAACTAAACTCCATCTCTTGGTATGATACCTCTTGATTTCACATGCTATGGGTTATTCAATGGCATATTTATAAGCGTGAGATAAATATTTTACTATTGTTTATGGCATTGATACTGGTTATGAATTGTACAGAGGGTGTTTTCTTAGTTATATATGTTAAAGGTGATGATTGAAAGAATTGCATGGGTTGCTCAAAGTAATTCACCACCACATGTTTAAGAATTGAAAGAGAGAATCTTTGGATGAGTTTTCGTATATTCTTAAATACAAATTACAAGTACTATTCAAATCATTTGGGTGGCCAAATAATATGTTTTGAATAAAAAATTGTAACATGATATTGAATGGCTTATCAGACTTGCAAGTCTTGGCATGATGATAACAAATTAGTCAAATACCATAACAGACTCAGACCAAACTAGACTATAGACTTTTCAGA
>NW_025843239.1:0-1620 GCF_002878395.1 Capsicum annuum | reverse complement strand
TTTTGGCCTACAGCACACCCCGAACCCCGATATCACCCCCAAAATCATGGGCCATAACACACCGATTTGGCCAAATAATACCCCGTTAGTGTTGTTTCACTATTTGTCCACCCAAATGGCCACAAAAATTTGAACAGATCACACTGAGAAGATCCTAGATTTTTGGCCCACAGCACACCTGGACCCAGGTCCACACCCAAATTGTGGGCTATAGCACACCGATTTAGCCCAAAGATGCCATGTTCGCACCGTTTCACCTGTTTGTCAACCCAAATAGCCACGAAAATTTAAAAGGACCACACTGGGATGATCCCAAATCTCCGTGGCATGCCTCAGTCAATATTCAGCCCTCAGCACGTCCATACCCCCAGACCACACTGTAACCGTGGGCTTTAGCACACTGATTTGGCCCGAAAATGCTCTGTTCGCACTGTTTTGCCCGTTTGTCTACCCAAATGGTCACGAAAATTTAAACGAATCACACTGGGATGATACCCAATGTCCCTAGAATTCCTAGGTCTATTTTAGGCTTATATCACGCCTGTACCTAGGTCCCAAACCCAAAACCATGGGATATAGCACACCGATTTGGTCCCAAAATGCCCCATTTGCGCTGATTTGCCTGTTTGTCCTCCCAAATGGCCACAAAAATTTAAATGAACCACACTGAGATGATTCTGAACCTCCATGGAATGCCTCGGTCAATTTTTGACACACAACATGCCCAAGCCCTGGGACCACCCCCAAAATCGTGAGCTATAGCACACCGATTTGGCCCAAAATGTCCCATCGCATTGTTTTGCCTATTTGTCCGCCCAATTTGCCACGAAAATTTAAACAAATCTCACTGGGAAGATCTCAAACCTCCCTGGAATGTCCCGATTGATTTTTGGCCCACAGCACGCTTGAACCACACTAGGACCCAAAAATTTTCCGTTCGTGCTGTTTCACCCGTTTGTCCACCTAAATGGCCCCAAAAATTTAAACGAACCACACTGGGACGATCCCTAACCATCCTAGAATTCCCCGATCAATTTTTTTCCTACATCACGCCTGGACCCCGGGCCTTCCCTTGAAACCGTGGGCTATGGAACACCAATTTGGCTAAAAAATTCTCCGTTCACACCATTTTGCCCATTTGTTCACCCAAATGGTCACGAAAATTTAAAAGGACCATACTGGGATGTTCCCCAACCTCCCTGGAATACCTCGATTGATTTTTGGCCCACAGCATGTCCAGACCGGAGTAACACCCCCTAAACCGTGGGCTATAACATACCAATTTGGATCGATAATTCTAGTTCATTCCATTTCTCCTATTGTCCACCCAAATGGCCATAAAAATTTAAACGAACCACACTGGGATGATCTCAAAACTCCCTGGCACTCCCTGATCAATTTTTGGGCCACAACAATCCCAGAACCTGGGCCTACCCCCGAAATTGTGGGTAATAATTAGCACACCAATGGCCCAAAAATTCTTTGTTCACACCGTTTCACCCGTTTATCCACCCAAATTGCCAAGAAAATTTAAGCGAACCACACTGGAATGATCCTCAACCTCCTTGACACTCCTCGATCAATTTTTGGCCCACAGCATGCCCGAACCCTGGCCCCACC
>NW_025843238.1:0-1137 GCF_002878395.1 Capsicum annuum | reverse complement strand
ATAACCTTAAACCTACAATTGAGTGCATATCTGTACTAATAACGCAACGATATAAAATATTTAAATTTGACGATATTAAATAAAAATTTGAAAGAAAGGCGATGGGACATTAAGAAAAACATCACAACATATGAGGTAACATTTAAATATATTTAAAATAAATAATTAGAGTGGATATGTAAAAAAATGTGCATGCAACGGTAAGGAAGATGGATGAATGTCAGAAAATTATTCAGATAATCGAACGTAGTTTTATGGTCTTTTGATTTTGGCACGGTGGTTCCATGCTGCCATAATACCATGGTGCCACGGTGTCATGGTGCCACGGTGCCACGGTGCCTTGGTTCCTTGGTTTCATTGTGCCATGGTGCCTTGGTGCCATGGTGCCATGGTGCCACGGTGCTTTAGTGTCTAGGTGCCACGGTTTCTTCCTGCCTTGGTACATTGCTGCCATGGTGCCACGGTGCCACGGTGCCTTGGTGCCATGACGCCACGGTGCCTTGGTGACATAGAGCCATTGAGCCATGATGCCTTTGTACCATAGTGCCACGGTGCCTTGGTACCACTGTGCCATGGTGGCACGGTGCCTTCATCCCATGGTGCCACGGTGCCTTGCTACCCGGTTCCATGGTGCCATGGTGCGTTGGTGCCACAGTGTCTTGGTGCACGGTGCCACGGTGCCTCGGTGCCATGATGCCACGGTGCCTTGGTGTCGTGGTGCCTTTGTGCCTTTGTGCCATGGTGCGTTAGTGCCATGGCGCCTTTATGCCTTGATTCCTTGTGCCCTTGGTGATTTGGTGGCGATGGTGTTAGGATCGGGTAATTTGTGTGTCTGCTGCCTTCCTTGGATGTGGTAGACATTCTCATGCTCCCTCTCCGAAATGGAACTCTAATTCTCTGTCACCCGCCACCACCATGGTAGGCCAATTTCCTACCATCGAAACTGGATAGGACAAAAATTTAAATGATGCGTCACCGGCACGATGGCCATGCCATCCGTCGATTATCATGAATCATCGCAGAAACAGACAGAGCCAGCGTCAACCTTTTATCTAATAAATGAATCCCTTCCAGAAGACGGGGTTTTTTGCACGTATTAACTCTAGAATTACTACGGTTATCCGAGTAGTAGATACT
>NW_025843237.1:0-2565 GCF_002878395.1 Capsicum annuum | reverse complement strand
ATGTCTTTAATTTGTGTTGATCAATTTTCAATTTGGAATGGTGAAAATAAGCTTTGGGAAAGAAGACAACATATTTGGAGCCTTTTTTTTCAATTTCAGAAAGGTTTGACTTTCCTTGCACCTTTTTGGCTAAACACCTTTTTGAAAGACTTTTGGCTCTTTCCTTTTTTTGTATGTCTTGGTAGGTGCCCTTTCTCACTTTTGGTAAGACAGCTTTTGAAAGACTTTTGGTCCCTTATCTTCTTTTGTAATTGTCTTGGAGTAAGTTTCAAGACTAACAAGACTACACCTTTTTTTTTGTTTTTAGATGAAAATCACCACTATTGAAGACTCTTCTTCAACAAAACTAGAAGATGGTGAAGAACACCAAGAACACCACATTGGAAATTTGAAGTTCTAGGTGCACGTTGGACCTCCAAACATCAAAAACAATACATTTTCAAGTTCAAATCTTCAACAACACATTTTAAGCCACCAATTCAAAAAAAAAACAACAGCCTTCAAATTCTAAGAACAACTCAAAAGTGACTCAAAATTCGGATCTAGACTTAATTAGTGTTAGTGAATAAGGGGATAACACTAGAAAAAACCAAAACACATAAAAATATCCTTAATATAAGTTAAAATTTTTGACAAACACCAAAAAGGGGATAATTTTTTTTTTTGAAGTTTTTTGGAATTTCAACACATTTTTTATTTTCAAGTTAACAAGCCCAAGATTGATTTTATTGGAACAAAATAACTCCTTGCTCTGATACCGAATGATAATAGATCAACTACGAACACATAGAAACAACTAAGAACAACAAAGAAAACCAATAACAAGATTTAACAAAACCAATGGCAACAACAACAACACACGATAATAGAAACAAGACAACAAATTTAATACGATAAAGATAGTTTGACATAAAGAGATTACAAAACCTAAGAAACAAGACGTGTCTCAAATATTAAGATCCCTAAATGCCACAATAAATAACACCAAAATCTTACGTAAATACAAGAGCGATGTCAATATCCTCAAGCACCAATGTTTCTAGGCATAAGTAACACACAAGTGAATCCACAATCTATATGACCTAGTTATAGTTTCACTCTCTCTCTCTAGAGAGAAGACTTGTTATTTCAATATTCTATATGATTAATCAACTAAGAAACTAAATCCTAAAATGTCCTACTTATAGTATATTACACAAGAAGACCAAAAATGACCAAACTACCCTTAATGAGAAGTGGCACTTATGGAGTGTAAAAGAGGGACATAAAACTACCAATACACCCTTCAATATATGACATCCCTTGTATTATTTTGGCCTTTGTAATTTTTCTCCATCACTTGAACTCTTGGATGTCTCAATAAAGAAAACTCCCAAGTGACCTTTCACTTATGAAATTGATCTATTGTGGACTCAAAGTTGGCATCTCATGCATTTCCGTATGCCCACAATGTGACCACAACCGGATTCTTTATAGGCCTTGCATCATGTCATCAAAAGCTATGATTTCTATTTGGCTAATACAATAAGTCTAACTGAAATATGATTTAATGCACACCACGAGTCTCAATAAGGCCAAAATCATAAATCCTATCCTCACATACAATCAAAAACTCATATGCATCCTCGCCTACAGCACCAAAAAACCTAGGCAGAGCAAATTTCAAGAATCTAGCCAACATCTTCTACTCCTCAAAAGACATAGCAGGATGAGCAACCAATGGGTAAGAAACTACTTATTGAGCAACTATCGGTGCAGGAGGAATCTCAACTCTTGGAGCTATAGCTATAGCTAGTGCCCCCGCCTTACTACGACTCTAATCTATATATTGTGCACCATCAAACGATCCAACCCAACTAAGCCCAAAAGCTAAAATAATGTATCTCTTATCAATAAATAAGAAATAAACCTTGGTAGAGCCTGGGTTGGTCCCTCGCCCATTGCTAGCTAGAGTGAAAGAATATCTAGCTCAAGAGCGAGAATAGGGTCTGGTGGAGGATCCTTCTTCGGGCCCCTAAGTGGGAACACATCTCTAGGCTTTCCATGACCTATGAGTCATCCAAAAATAGGAGTAGGATCCTTAGTTTTGGTTTTAAAACCCCCATCACATATAGGGTAGCGCATGTCCTATCCATCTACAAAAGAGTAAAGTCAAGGAAATACTTCTACAAACCAACTCAAACCCTTAGCACTATATGAGTAAAAAAGGTGAGAAACTTTTACCAATGTCCCATAACCTTCCAAAGATAGGAAACATACATCATTATTTTGATCTGTAAGACTCTACTAGAAATTTTATCTTATTCAAATAATACTAGTGTAACTTAAACTCTGATACTAATTTTACATGATCCAATTTACGAGTTCCAATCGCACCTACTAAATCTCACCAGTAGGTAAGCAAAATATTAACCCGAAGCGTATACAATGGGTTAACTTAGTAGGAAATACCTACAATAGGCATAATTATAAGAATACAATTTGTAAAGAAATAAGAGTTCTAGATAGAATAAATAATCAATACAAGATACCAATTCCCACGACCTGGTAAAGTCAGTACAAAAG
>NW_025843236.1:0-4305 GCF_002878395.1 Capsicum annuum | reverse complement strand
ACAAGTCAAAGAGTGTAACTGTCAGACCGGAGAAACAATTGCCGCAGTGGGCTTGAATCTCCTTAAGGAGAGTGAGATATCCGCGCCTGATATGGGTACGACCACGAGGATGCACGTATGTGAGAATGCATTGGACCCGTCCAATAAAGTGTCCAAGTGAAGTGTGGAGAAGACCTTGGATCACACCAAAACCGACCCTAAACTTGCACTTCAAAGGCGCCCTTGGTCACATTTCATTAAAGGGACCTTTTGGTCATTTTACCTATTATTTGTAACACACTATAAATATAATGATGTAGGGTTTTAGTCATTAGTTTTTATGAATATTGAAAGTTGTAGACACTTAGACATTTCTCTCTTGTGAGAAAGGCCCCTATGGCCAAACATTGTAACTAGGGATTTCAACTTGAGCGTGGAATCACTCGTGTTGGATTCAAGCTTGAAAACGTTGGATGCTTGGGAGATCGAGGTCCCTCTTGATCCGTGTAAGAGATAGGTGATTTGTAGTGTGTAGTTTTAAGGGTCCAAGAATGAAATATGTTCTTGGGTTCTTAAGATTATGCCTTCATGTAGTCTATCTTTCTATCCCTTTTGTTTAATGTAATCTTTTGTTGTTGTTTCTTGTGTTGTTGAAATCGTTGGTTATTATTATTGTAATCCTCTTGTTCTTCATGTGTTGATGATTTTTTGGGTGTTATATACATCATTGAATCTTGTATTCTTCTTGTTGGTAGCGAATCCGAGAGTGATCCTCAAAAAGGTCCTCGGATCCTTAAGATTAGCGGCTGATTTGGAGTGCGTTTCATGTTCTCTTTGTTTGTCTTGTATCATTTGGTATCAAAGCATGGCTTGATCTTGTTACTACAAGATCAATCTTGGGCTTGCTTGATAGAAAATTTTAAAAAAAAGTGTTAGAAAACTGAAAAATTAAAAAGAAGCAAATCTGTCCATTTTGTGTTCTTGGCCAAAATTGTGTTATTGTTGAGTGTTGGCCGAGATTTTTACTTGTTTTGTTGTTTCTAGTGCTAGTTTTCTTCATCTCTAACATTCTTGAGTCTAAATCTAAGTTTGAGCTTACATTGTTGGTGTTGTTTTCGTGAACATAAGGCGTGGCCGAATTATTGTTGAAACATTGTTGTGGTAGACTGTTTTGGCCTTGTGGTCTTCATCTTGTTGTTGTTCTAAGCTTGGCCACGTGATATTGTTGTTCATTGGTGGCCTAAGAACCATTTTGTTAAAATTGTAGTTGTCTTGGCCAAGTGTTGAAGATATTGTATTGTGAAAATTGGAAGTTGGCCGTGTGAAAATTGTGGTATTTTTGGAGATTGTTGTTGGCTGTTCTTGGTGATTGTTGATGTTGTTCTTGAAGTTCTTCACAACCTTCATAGCTTGTTAATATAAAGTGAACATTAGATCTATAAAGGTGAAGGAAAAAGGGATGAAGCTTTGTTAGTATTGAAAGACTTTCCATCACTCATCAAATAGTCAATCACATATCAACCACTTTCCAACAACCAACCACTTTCCAACAACTTTCCATAAAACAAGGGTCCATGTTATAAGGAGAAGTACAAGAAAGTCAAAGTCTTGAAAACTTAATTTTGAAAAGGCTACAAGACTTGTTTGAATTTCCCTCCTTAAAATAAATTCCACCAATTCCTAAATTGTAATTGACCAAGACTTAAAATTGGACAACAACAACAAAAAAAAAAATTGTTAGAAACCGCAACCAATTACGTGTTGCCACATCATCATTGTTATTGTTCACGCAACATATTTAAGCTCAAATTTCAGATTTCTTAGTTTCCTTTTGTTGTTCCTTAGTTTCAATTTCGTTGGTTCCAATACTAATTAGCAAACTAGTACTCATCTACTAGATTGTTAGTTAGTCTTTATGCTCGTTCATTCGTGTTAAACGTTTGTTGTGTGCTTTTCTCTTTTGTGAATTCGTTGTATCTTGTTGGTTCAACTCTGTAAACAAATTTTCTTTGAGTCAACCCAAACGAAAATCCATTCCGAACAAGAGTAGACTCGACCCTCAATTGCTCACGAAGTACAAGCCATCTTTCAACACTTGTGAAACCAGGTGTGACGTAAAACCAAGAGTGAGAGTGTGGTGAGGCATTTTGAACTAACAAGTTTGTTTTGTTGTTTTTTGTTGTCCTTTTCTTTAGGTACCATGGCTACTACTAATCTTGATGCCACGTTTGATCGCATCAATGACGATATTGAAGAAATAAAATGACACGTGGAAAGGCTACACCAATTGTTACCTAAACTTATCCCACAAAATTCAACTTCCCTTATCCAAACACCTTGTGCCGAGAGCTTCCCGAAGGAAGAGGTGGGCTACCCCGACTCACACCAAGGTAAAGAGGAGATTGAAATATCTTTGGTACTTGATAGTGAACTTATAGAGAGCAAAGCACTTGCTAGTTCCAAATGTGTCCGTGAGATAGATCATGTTCTCTTTAGGTTTAAGGTTTTGTTTGAAGATGATATAAACACTCCTAATGAACCTAGTGGTGAAAATGGTGGTATATCTTGCCTTGAAGGCTATATACGATATGCTAACCCACTATGGTGTGACAACATTCCTCCTAAAGATGGAAATATCTTCTTGAAAGATGAGAGTACTCTTATGGACAGTCTCAGAAATGGGTACTCTTGGTAGTACTCTTAGTGTGCATGATGATCAATTTACTCTTAAATGTAGTTCACTACTTGAGCATGTGAATAGTGTGCTTAAAAATTCTCAAGTTAGTGATGATCTCTATAGAATTGATCTTGATAATGCACATGACTCTTTGAACATCTTGTGTGGAAAAAGCATTGCAATTAGTTTTGTTCATAGAGACCATGTGTATGAAAATACTTTTGTGTGGGAGTGTGGGAGGGACATTCTAGGAGAAGGAGGTTCTAGCCTCGGCTTAGGTCCTTGGATAATTTTTTCATTTGATCCAGGCACCCTTTTGAAATGTGAAAATCTCTACACTCCCCACTTAATGCTTGGTCAAGACGACAAGCAATGTTTGGTTGTGGGTGCTAATGAAGGAATACAAAGTTCTTCCTTATCTCTTTTTTGTGGATGATGACCACTTCCTTTGTGTCTTTTGTACTAAGTTTTTTATGTTCAACACAAAGGACACATGGATATACTCCAAGTTTGTACCCCCCCCCCTTGGCATGGAATATGATGTGTTCATTTTGCTAACCCTAACCCCTCATGTCTTGAGGATGTGTACTTGTTGTCTTCTCCTGATTTTGTGAGGTACGGATTCGAGGTCGAATACTTTTTCAAGAAGGGAAGGATGATACGGGTAAGACCACAAGGATGCACGTATGTGAGAATGCATTGGACCCGTCCAATAAAGCATCCAAGTAAAGTGTGGAGAAGACCTTCGATCACACCAAAACCGACCCTAAACTTAAACTCCAAGGGCACCCTTGGTCACACTTCATTAAAGGGACCTTTTGGTCATTTTACCTATTATTTGTAACACACTATAAATAGAATAATGTAGGGTTTTAGTATTTAGTTTTGATGAATATTGAAAGTTGTAGACACTTAGACATTTATCTCTTGTGAGAAAAGCCCCTATAGCCAAACATTGTAACTAGGGATTTCAACTTGAGTGTGGAATCACTCATGTTGGATTCAAGCTTGAAAACGTTGGATGCTTGGGAGATCGAGGTTCCTCTTGTGCCACGTAAGAGATAGGTGATTTGTAGTGTGTAGTGTTAAGGGTCCAAGAGTGAAATATGCTCTTGGGTTCTTAAGATTATGCCTTCATGTAGTCTATCTTTCTATCCCTTTGTTTAGTGTAATCTTTTGTTGTTATTTCTTGTGTTGTTGAAACCGTTGGTTATTACTATTGTAATCCTCTTGTTCTTCACGTGTTGATGATGTTTTGGGTGTTATATATATCATTGAATCTTATATTCTTCTTGTTGGTAGAGAATTCGAGAGTGGTCTCTGAAAAGGTCCTCGGATCCTTAAGATTAGTGGACTGATTTGGAGTGTGTTTCGTGTTCTCCTTGTTTGTCTTGTATCAGCGCCTCAACCGTTGAAGAAGAAATATTTTTTTTCTTTATCCATTTGTAATTTTCAGTTGTATACTATTGTAATATTTATTGCAATTTATTGTAATATTCACCTACAATTTTATGGAAAATTTCACAAATGGCAACAACTGAAAAATCTGCAGATGTCAAGATGGGAGATCTCAATAAGCCATTCCAGTTCAACGGTACTCACTTCAAGAGGTGGAAGGGTAAAGTATTTTTCTACTTAACTCTACTCAA
>NW_025843235.1:0-1773 GCF_002878395.1 Capsicum annuum | reverse complement strand
GATTTTCCTGCATTTTAAATACTTGAATCAATGTAGATCCAAATGTGTTTTCTGAAAACAAAGTAAAGGCATAACGAGGTCAAACTCACGATCATCAGCAAAATAGCTTCGATAGCATCTTTGATATATATGAAGGTTCTTTGTGATTCTCCCCCATCCACAAGTTTCAGAGGTTCACGTCTCAAAAGGTTCTGAGAAGAATGAACATTAAACGATGAAAACTTGAGACTCGCGAGCGAATATCAGATATAGGTTTTAAGTTCGAAAAAGAGAAAAGTACACATACATTACTAAAGCAAGCTAATACTCTTGGAACGCCTTCACTAGGACCATCAATGCCAGGAATGAAATCCATTCTAGGGCCAATCCAGTTAAACGGCCTTACAATAGTGAACTCTAAGCCATTCTCAGCACCTTCAGCTGTAAATATAACACATAACACGTAAGGTATATCGTAAGAGATTCAACTATGAAATAACCCGATAATTATAAAATTTCATATACCATAGATCAGTCTCTCATTCAATTGTTTTGCACATGCATAGGACCAATGCTGCTTCTCAATTGGTCCAAAGATGGAAGGGGAGGCATCTTCCTTAAGTACATAATTCGCAGGATCCTAGAGAAGAAGTCGAAAAAGTCAAAATCTTTTCAAAGACAAACGATATAAAGTAAATAATAACGAATGGCATTCTCCATGATTTCACAAGATCAGCTAAATATATTGTGGACTAAACAAACTCTCATTGATTTCTCAATTCAGACTCCACAACCGTATATAACAAACATCTTAAATCTATGGGATCAAGCAATTCACAGATATCAATATGTTTAGCACTGCAACCATGACATGAACAACAAACTACTAAATAGACTCACAATGATGCTTTGGCCCAAGCCTGCCTCTATTACATAAAGTAAGACGTGCTAAACTGGATAAAGTAGGCTAGCTTCATCTCGGTTAGATTATATTCCATCTCAAATTCCCAACTGAGGAGAGAGGAAGACGTAGCCAAACCCAAGGCTATATTGAGAGTACTTTTGGATGTCCACAAGTTTTTGTCTAAACTAAAACATGTTTACTATAAAAGAAATGACATATGTGTAATACAAGCAAGCTGAGGTAAAGGATTACACCCGAAAAAAGGGCAGCTCAGTCCACTAAGCCTCCGCTATGCGCAGGGTCTGGGGAAGGGCTCAACCACAAGGATCTATTATACGCAGCCTCACCTTACATTTCTGCAAGGGGTTGTTTCCAAGGATCTAACCAGCGACTTATCACGACCCGAACTGGGGCCCTAGCCGTGACCAGTATTTCAAACCATGAGGCCCGAAACACCCCTATCTTTCTGGTAATCATTCACCCAATTCATATGATAAAAGAAATATAGAAGATACACAATATAACTGAAGCATGGTCAAGAATCATGCGAAAGTAATAATGGGGAATAATGTCCCACAATCTCAACACAACATCTCTATAACGTCTGCGAAATCTCTACTACATGATTAAAACAATTGTCTATCTGAAAACTGGGACAAGGCCCCCAGTAGACCCAAAACTAATAAATAATAAATTAAACTGCAGACATCAGGCCTTCTGAAAAATAGAAGGCTCACCACTTGATTCTGCGATCTATCGGAAGGAATATACTGGTTGTCTGGACCCCTAGACTGTGGCTCCGAACTTGGGAGGAGAGGGGGTCAATACAAAAGTACTGGTATGCAGAGATATCAAAACAAAAATATAATATTTTTACACAATATAGGTGA
>NW_025843234.1:0-3425 GCF_002878395.1 Capsicum annuum | reverse complement strand
CCCTGATCTGGAAAATCATAATATTCCATTAAGTCAAGTAGTAAAACATAGACTAAAGTTTTATTAGCCTCAACTATATCTTGAATGCTAGTAACATAGGTTAGTATGATCCTATAACCATAACAAGTATTTCATCTTAAGGGTCGATTCACACTTCTATTCCCCGACTTATAATTTAGGCTAAGTTATAGTGTTCTACACATGACCAACTCCTAGCATTCGTACCTAATATACATTATATTTAACATACTATGCAATGAATAATAGTAGATAGAAGTCTACCTCGATGCTAAACCGCAAGTCCTCAAATCACCCACAAATCATCCATTTTTGCTCCACAATCTCAAAATTCCGGCATGATATCAAAAAGAGTAATCTACACATCCTTCGGAGTAAAATAAGACCCATATTGCTATACCATGGTTCGGGTCAAAATTTGGCTCAAGAATGGGCAAGTCGGTCCCGTAAATAGAATAAAATAATAAATCCATCACGAGGTCCCTCGCAGGACAGGGAATGTGTGCTGAAAAGTTGAGCACAAATAGTTCATGAATTGGGGCCCAAATCATCCCCTAAATTTAGGGATTTAAACACCAAATTTCTAAGAATTCACCATGAAATAGGATGGAAATAGATGAGAAAATTCATGGGAAATGACCAAGGAGAATTAGACTAGCTTACCTTAGCTTTAATGGATTATATTACAATTTTTCCTCTCCTTTAGCTCTCAAATTGCAGTAAAAATGTTGAAATAAATAGAGGACAATCAGGTGGGGGAAAGGGGATTTAAAAGTCCCTAGGTTCCCCTATAGCACTAACGTAGGGTCCACGTAAGCGGCCCCCTTTCTACTAAAGAGGACCTAACAAAATACTCAAGGAAGCTTAAGCATATCCCTAAGCTTTTAAGTAGCCGCATCAGGTATCGTATACCAGATATTTTCAAGTCTAATAATGAACTTCAACTGGGTGCTTAGAATTTATTTGGAACCCCGTGCACACAAATAAACTATCTGCCATATCAAATTCGATGATCCTGACTCAATAAAACCATCAAACTCTCATCTGAGATTTTTTTGACTAAATATGGGACCTATATCTATAGTTTCATTTTTCATATAATACACCCAATAGCCCAAAATGAGCTTGAAAGCCTTGGGATATGAACCAATGGTTCACTTAGCCAAAAATCAATGTTTCGAAACTTATGGCATTGTAAAAATTCTCATCCAAGGTCAATTACTGGTATTTAGGTATGACACCAAATCCTAAATAGTGAAAGCTTCAAAATAGGAAAATGGGCCTAAAATACAAACAAATTATCTGATAACTAAAATGATAGTTCCAGCACATCATAAATGACCAGTAGCCATTGTGGGAAGGTTCAAAATATCATAAATGCACACAAATTAATGAAATCACCTAGATGGTCATTACAATATTCACTACTAAAAGAAGATTCGACCGCGCAAGTCAATGGATAGAAGAAGCATGAAAAATCAAAGGGATGAGCTACTAGGCCCGTATACTTTGAGAAACACTCCCCAAATAACCTTCAAAAAAAGGACAACACTTATTCGGGATTTAGCCATAGTTATCCTTTTTTCAACCAACTTTCTAACTTTACTTCTCAAATAATCAAAGCTCAACCTCAACCCCAAACCAGCCTCCAAATGAAACTAGAAAGGTTGAAGGACTCAAATCCAAACCATGACACACTTATACTATACCTATACCAGCACAACTAAGCAGAAATGCAAACAAAGGGGCCCATAAAGTCGATCCCCCAAACATCGAAAGCTCAACTTCAGAATGGGATTAAGACGCATCTCATGCCTCCTTGAAATATCACCTGTGAAAACCTAATTTTTGACCAAACTTAATGTTTTTATATCATTTTAGTATTCAATTTTGTTAGGTCTAAATTAGATATTTTAAGTTCATCCTATTTTACAAGGTTTGGTTTAATAGTTTTGAAAAAAAAATATAGAATCACATTTTAAATAAGCTTTTATTTTTAATTATTTATATATTTAAAAAAAATCTAAATTATAATTGTCTTCTTCTTTTAATTTTTAATAAAGAATCCAGTGATATTAATATTTCTTAATCATATTTCTAAGACTAGTATTTAACTTATTTTGTACTTTGTTAGTTTTAAATAGATTTTATTATTTTTATTTTATTTAAAATATTAATAAAAAAGAAAAAAAACTTATCCTAATCTACCCTAACCTCTTCCTACCTTCCCACTTCCACTCAACCTCTCCCCACTTTCTCTAAACAAACACACAACACACACCTACATAACACATAATATAACACACACAACACAGAAGACAAAAGGGATTGGGTGAAAAAAAAAACAGAGAAAAACTTTGAAAACAAAAAGAAAGAGAGAGACTAGAAAAGAGAGAGAAGAAAAGACACAAACTAGATAACAAAGAAAAAGAAGAAGAGTTTGAGTTTAGAGTTCCTGTCGAGTTCACGGTGACGTCTATCGTGCTTCTCTTTTAATCAGTTCATCATTCAGGAACTGTGTTGTACACTTTGGCTCTAAATTGTTTGCTGCTCAAAGTTAAATGAAGAAGTTTTTGGATTATAAAGGTCCATTTTTAATATGTAATCGTTACACTATTATGTCATGACATGCTTTAATTACTCCATTTTTCTTTAGTATTATCGTGTTCTTGATTTGATTATTCGACCTAGAAGTGGCCTAATGTGCATTGTCTCGTATTGTTTATTATTGTTTACCCCTAAATTATTGGCATCTTCATGTAAATGGCGTAAAATATCATATTTTGGGAAAAAAGTAAACTTAATAATATTTTGATAGCATCATTACGTTAGTAAGCTATGTCTCTTTGATTAATTTTGGTTTCTTTCTAATCGTAAGTTTAGTTTAAGATTTGTTTTTGTTTGGCTCCAGACACTCCCTTTTCTTTAAGTTGGCTTTTGGGCTAGTTTGATGTGCAGCAGTTTAGTATACTTTTGTTGGTTTTGGTTTTGTATTACTTGACAAATGATTCAAGAATTTATATGCTCTTTAATTAATGTCCTAGTCATGTGTTTAAATTTTCCATTTGATTAATATTGTATCAACCTTTAAGTTGTCTTGCTCATAATTTTATTTTAGTTTAGGTTGTCAATTTTACTTCCTGGAAGGGTTTATAATAGAGAGTTCTTCATGTCAATCGTTAAAATCAAACACTCCTCGGCATAGATCAAAATAAAAGGCTCAAAATATTTATTTATTTAGTATGAGGATGAACAAGATGGGTTGCGAATTTATTCAAGATCCGTTGCAATTGGTAAAATAAAAATATAAAATAAATTGTAAGGTGCGTTACAATCAAAAAGAAAATATTTCCATCATTCTTGTCACATTTCACCATTCGTTATATAAATGATTCATTTGATAAATA
>NW_025843233.1:0-1300 GCF_002878395.1 Capsicum annuum | reverse complement strand
AATGCCCTGTTCGTGCCGTTTCTCCCTTTTATCAACCAAAATAGCAACAAAAATTTAAACGGGTCACACTAAGATGATCTCAAACCTTCCTAGAATGCGCCGATTGATTTTTGGCCCACAACACACCCGGACCCTGGGCCAACCATCGAAACCAAGGGCTATAGCACACCGATTTATCCCGAAAATGTCCAGTTCATGACATTTTTTCCGTTTGTCCACCCAAATGGCCACCAAAATTTAAATTTACCACACTCAAATGATCCCCAGCCTCCCTGGCACACCTCGATCAATTTTTGACCCACAGCAAACACTGACCCCAGGCCCACCCCTTAAACCATGGGTTATAGCACACCGATTTAGCTAAAAAATGCCCTGTTTGCGCCGTTTCGATCGTTTGTCCACCCAAATTGCCACAAAAAATTAAACGGCCCATACTGGAATGATCCCCAACCTCCCTCGCATTCCCCGATCAAGTTTTGGCCTACCACACACCTGGACCCTGGGCCCACCCCTAAAATCATAGGCTATAGCACATCAATTTTGCCCGAAAAGGCCCCATTCATACTGTTTTGCCCGTTTGTCCACACAACTGGCCACGAAAATTTAAGAGGATGACACTGGGATGATCCCCAATCTTGCTGCTATGCCCTGATCAATTTTTGACAAATCGCACGCCCTAGCACACCGATTTAGCCCAAAAATACCCGGTTCGTGTTGTTTTGCCTGTTTGTCCACCCAAATGGCCATGAAAATTTAAAAGAACCACACTGAGATGATACCCAACCTCCCTGGCATGCCCCAATTGATTTTTAGTCGACAGCACGACCGGACCCAGGACCCACCCCCAAAACCGTGGGCTATAGCACACTGTTTTAGCCTAAAAAGCCCCGTTCACTACTCTTCGCCTGTTTCTCCACCCAAATGGATATAAAAATTTAAATGGAACACACTGGGACAATCCCCAACCTCCCTGGCATGTCCTGGTCAATTTTAGGCCCACATCACGCCCGAACCCTGGGCCCACCCACGAAACCATGGGCTATAGCACACCGGTTTACCTCGAAAATGCTCATTCACACTGTTTTGCCCGTTCGTCCACCTAAATGGCCACAAAAATTTAAACTGACCACAATGGGATGATTGCCAACCTCCCTGGCATACCTTGATCAATTTTTATCCCACAGCATGCTCGGACCTCAGGCCCACCCAAAATATCGTCGGCTATAGCACACCGATTTGGACAGAAAATACCCTGTTTGTGATGTTTCGCTCGTTTGTCCTCCCAAATTGCCATAAAAAT
>NW_025843232.1:0-1677 GCF_002878395.1 Capsicum annuum | reverse complement strand
AAATTTTAAGTATATTTCAACCCCCCTTTTTTTTTAAAAAAAAAAAAGCAAAAAAAAAAAAACAAGGGACACCCTTTTTGATAATAATATAATATTTCTTCTTAACAAATGTGAAGGTGTCATTTGTCTAAAACATGCCCTAATCATGAATGGTCCAAGCTAGAAAATCAAAGAAAAGAAAAAGTATGGTGCAAATAGACCACTAAATATTACTTTAATTATGATATTATTGTATACAAGGGTTGGCAATTATAATTAATTGTCATTAATTAATCTTATTAATAAAAGACACTTAGCTTCCACACAACAAAATTCAAGGTATATCTTTTTCTTTGAAAAGAAAAAAGTTTATGTCTCTCTTTTCTTCATCTTTTTGACTTTTCCCCCTAATCTAGCAAAACTACTAATTTAATTTGAACACTTAACAATTTTTCAACATTAGAAGACTAACAAATTAGCAAAAGTTTAATTGTATCAAGATAATTATTTTATATTCTATCATGCATAAAATAATTCATAAACTTCTGCATAATTTATAAATCGGAGTATTAATTATGCAGAAAAATATGAATCAAATATTATATCAGCAATGCTATATTTTATGTGGAAACAAAGAATAAACTATATAACTTATTATTAGATTCTATGTGAAGATTATTTTTTTTCTATTTTTGCAATCAAACAATCTATAATATATACAAACTCACAACCAAATGACTCCTTAATGTAATTATCATAAAGTGATAACTACTCTTCTCCATCCTTAATTGAAGATTACGGGTTTGAGCTAATTATAAATCACTCATTTAAAAAATATTTCTTTTTATCATCAATAATCGCGATATTCACATTAACTTGCACACACTTCAATTAATTTCACAAAATATCCATCATCTTTCACTATAAATAGATACCATATAACTTTATTCATCAAAGATTATGAAAAACATTCTACTCCTATTATAAAACTTAATAAAAAAAGAATAAAAAGCGTAAATAAAATCCTTTTTAAAAAAATATAAGCGCAAATACGAACCTTTTTTCTTTTAAATTACTGATAATATTATTATTCGCGTCAAATTGCACGGACCTCAATTAATTTCACAAAGTGTCTGCCACCTTCCACCCAAAACAAGTACAAATAACTCCGTCCACCGAAACTTATGAAACATTCTACTCTAATAAGAAATTTCTCACCATAAATTTAAATTTAATCGAATCTCAATATAAATATCAAACATCCCCACAATAATATACCTAATGTAATCTCAAAAAGTGGATACCACTACGGACTACCTCAAATAAAGTATAAAAAACTATTTTTGATATACCCCCAACTTGAGATAGATAATAATATAACAAGCATAAAACATAAAATAAGATAACTCACCGTTAGATAATAAATGAGACATCAATAAAATAATATTATAAACTATTTATTCGAGATCGCAAACATAATCAGAACACTATGAATAAGAAATTACAGACCTATATACAAACAAAACACTCTTCTCTATTATTACGAATGCACTCCTACCCATTAACTTTTATCCTAATTTATGTCATTCACATCTTTCTATTAAAATAATGTTCTTCCTAAACTGTAAGTGTTTCATATCATGCCAAAATTAAAAAAAAAAAAAAAAAAAAGGGGAAAGTGTTAAATTTGAACCCTGA
>NW_025843231.1:0-1278 GCF_002878395.1 Capsicum annuum | reverse complement strand
GATCAAATCTCAATGCATAATCAAGATCCATGCAACCAAGAACAATCATAATGTGCTCTTTCCATTTCTTGAAGTTTGTGCCGTTAAGCACAGGAATGTTATTCATGTTGGCAGATATAGAAGATACTACAAGATAAATAAATAATCCTTACAATTAACCATCAAATAAATCATGCATATGTGAAGATAATAAAATTAAAAAAAAAAGTGAAAGAAAATATAACAAATAAACTCAAAACTTCACATTTATCAAACACATATACACAAAAGTGGGCCATCTCAAGATACCTAACACAACATTATCATTTAGTCTTTGGACAGAAATAATAATTTGTAAGGGATACTCTTATACATAGTTTATGAACATTGATTACTAAAACGGCCTAATAATATGTCTTTCTTTGGACCAACACATTATCAGCATGTATTATAAATGTATCACATGTTCATAACTATCCGTAATATGACCAAAATAATCTCCTTTGAGATAATTATTTCGCATAGATAAAACATACTTGCATGTTCAAAGTAAATAAATCTGAGCAATAGAGGTTACTTTGGTAACATATTGATTTAATTCATTCATTTTGTTCCAGAAGTACAAATGATAACAATTTAACAATAAGCTATAACAGGAATGGACAAAAAATTCTCCAAATTAAAATAAAAGCCAAAACACTTATACTATGTTTTTCCAGAAAGTTTCTGTGCCAAACACTTTCAATATATTTAAAAAAAAAAAAAAGAAAAAAAAATTAACTCTTGCCAATCTTAGAATCGAAGAAACAATAAGATTCTGTCATAATTATTTCAAAAGAAATAATACCACCGTAACATAACAAAACTGAAAATTAAGGATGTTGTTGTATCTCCTATATTCATTAAATAATTTTAGTCCATATGGCAATTTCTCAAGCGACATCACCTTCGTCTTGAAAATTTATGATGACAAAATTACGTTCCAAAATCTTGTTTCAACGGAATTGGAAAACAACGTAATACTTGCCTATTGATCGCCAAGAAATTATCCAAAAACTTGTTTACAAATAGACAAAAAACGAGTGTCATATCACAACAAAATTAAAATAGCCACTTTGAAGTTGTACAACCACTAAACCAAGAAGCTAAATTTGATTTCAGAAAAATTAAATATCACGTCTAATGATCTGACAAGAATTCGCTCCGATACCACTTGTTAGAAAACTTTAAAGAACTTCACCCAAGATCACATGTAAATCATTAGACAGAGATTCAAAACTAGAAGAACAATAAGAACAC
>NW_025843230.1:0-3368 GCF_002878395.1 Capsicum annuum | reverse complement strand
TAAATTATTTTTTGAGATAAATATAAATCATACCTAGACTTAACTAGCTTTCCTTTTTCGTTTTTATATTCTTCAATTGATCTTAATCGTACGAATAAAAAAATATACGTATTATTTGAGATTCGGTTCAATTCACTTTTAAGTTTTGTGATTATATGTATATATTAAATGATAATATTTCATTACTTCATAATTAATTAATAATTTAATAATGTCGATGTTTTTACTAACACTTTAATACATGGAGATACAATAATTAATTTTGATCATATAAAAAAATAAATAAATAAATTCTACTGAACTTTTTAAAGAGATTACATAGTGTTCTACCTTCTATGAAAGTAGGTATACAATATGTAGCTCATGGTGAAAAATATAAATACCAAACTATCAAACTCTAAAATTATCGCAGAAATATTACTTTCAAATTGTGAAAGTTACAAGCTCACACTGCTACCAAAATAAGTCATTTAAATACTTACAAAAAGCTAATTAATCTTCAAGAAAAAACTTTATAAAACAAAACCAACATTACCACAACTAGCTTATTTATTAATTTGTTATTCTTAATTTTGCTTCTCAAAAAACTCACGACTTTCAATTTCTCTCCAGTAATAGAAAATTTTTGTGCTATTTTTATAACAACGATATTAGGGGCTTTGAAAAGTCTGAATATACTTAATTTTAACTATTTTGCTAAGGAATTAATCATAATTAAAAAGATCTTAAATATTGATAAATAACAAATCACATTTCTTAGGACTAGAACAAGACCAATTTCAAGAGAGCAACAAAGAAAAAAATAGAACAATTCGAATCTAAACACGATTATCACAAAAAAAAGTGAAACTCACAAAAATAAAGATATAAGGTCGTTAGATCATACAACAGATGTCAAGAACTACACTACTTATAACATCACAAAAAGTTGGGATACATAGTCTAAAAATATTTAAACTTATAAAGATGTAAAGGAGACCCAATTTTATCTAAAAAAAGACATACCTCATCGAAAGAATGAAAGATCCCAAATAAAGATGGTTGTACAACAAAAGAAGATGGAATCAAAGCTCATAAAAGCAGATCTGACGAATAAAATAAAAAAGATGAAATATCAGGCTCATATGAAATACAAAGTAGAAAATAAGGAATGAAGATACTCACAAAGTTCATCTAAGTTAAAGTTAAACGAAGTCCTTTCGAATCTACGGATTAAGATGAGTTTTCATAGACAAAGGTCAAGATTTAAAGTCTATAATGGCTCTTATACCGAGAGATAACAGAGCTTAAAAGAATAAGGAGAGAAACAACTTTTCAGCGCTGGTAGGTCAGTGAATATGGAGGAAAACCTGCCTTATAAAGCCCTAAAAAATCATTCTACAACTTAGTAATAAACTCATTGTTTAGTGGCGGTGTTAGAAACAAACTCTAATATTTGAGTTGAAATAAAAATGTATTGGGTCGTTTTGGTTGTTGCTTTTGAGCCTTACGTGGAGTTTGATTGGGCTGCTGATTTTAGCTGTACTTAAGGGCTAAATTTGGTTTCCTTTTGGGCTCTTTTCAACACAATTTTGGATCTCTTCAAAACTAAATTTTAGCCTCTAATACTTCTATTCTTAGACTTTAACTTGGGGCTCCAAATAGCTATCACATTTTAACAATTCATTTCTCTTGGACTTGAACTCTTCTTCCCCAAAAGAACACCTTTCAATAAGCTATTGTCGTGTAATCGATAAGTCACGGGTTCAACGAAGCAATTATTAGGTCATGAGTTCAACCAAGTATTACTAATGATGTTAGCATTAGAATACACTACCTACATCATATCACTTACAATATCATTCTTTCTCTAATTCTGCTGGGGCTCCCTTTTTTTTACTTTAGCAAAACTTCAGATACACTAAAACAATAATTAAACTATCACTTACTGAGCGAAACTTAGCAAATCTTATTCATGCTTTCCTGAAAGATGAAGGATCATGACTTATAGATCGCGAGTTCGACCAAGTACTTACTAGCTCACGAATTTAAACAAGAATTTATTAGATGCTAAATTCAAGCAACTAATTATTAGGTAACAAATTCAAATAAAGTAATAACAAAGTTATATCACTAGTTGAATGGAAATGGAAAATCTTACTCAGGATTTTATGTGAGCAATTACTTGCTAACAAACCCAAAAAGACAATTACTGAGTCACAAATTCAAGCACAATAATGATCAAGATCATGATTTCAACCAATTTACTAATACAATTTATATTATGTAAACTATCTACCTCACACCTGTTCGAGTATCCCCTTTTCTCGAATCCTAATAAATTTCTTAAATATATATAATTTTACGAAGATCCACTGATTCAAAACCTCAACAATAATAGTAACTGATTATTTTTTAATATAATCCTTCCATATAATATAAACAATCTATTTTACATCATGCATAATTTTTTTGTGCAAAATTTAAAGTGAAGAATTATAAAATATAAGCTTATCAATTAAATTTTACCTTTTTATAAAAAAATAATCACATTTGAAATTCAATTTTTTGAAAAAATGAAATTAGTTCTAAAATTAATTAAAAAATTGGGCAAGTTTATGTTAATGGGTCTATGGTGTTTTTCGTTTTCCTTTTCCACCTTCACTTTACCATTAATAAACATTTCTCAATCATGTCTTGAAAAAGCCTTTGATAGGATGGAATGATCCTTCATTAGGAAAGCCCTGGTTTTTTTCAATTTCCCCCCTCGGGCTCTCAAAACTTATCATGTCCTGCATCTCGACCTCATTTGTTTCCATCCTTGTCAATGGGGGATACACATCTAGTTTCAAGCCTTCCTGGGAAATAAGACAGGGAAATTCCCTTTCTCTTTACATTTTCATCCATTGAATAGAGCTTCTGTCTAGAAGGATTAATCATAAAGTGGACACTCGTCAGTGGAATCCCATTCAGATTAATCGTAGAGGCCCAAAATTCTCTCATCTTTTCTTCATAGATGACCTTACCCTATTTGCTAAAGCTAACATTCTCAATTATACTACCATTGCTAGAAATCTTGCCATCTTCAACGCTCACTCCGGCCAAAAAATTAAACTAGCCAAATCTAAGGTGCTTTTCTCCTCCAACTGCCACACCTCTACTAAGGATCATCTCACATCTACTCTTAGCATTAAGGCCAACAACTCTTTTGGGAGGTACTTTCGCTTTCCCGTTTTCCATGGCCCTCCTAAACTCAATGACTTCCAGTTTATTTTTAATAATTTAAGTACCAAATTAGTTGATTGGAAGGTTAAAATTCTAAACATGGCCGGTAGGACCACACTTGCCAAGGCTAGTCTGGGAAGTATCCCCAACCATGTCATGCAGTA
>NW_025843229.1:0-6695 GCF_002878395.1 Capsicum annuum | reverse complement strand
GGGGGGGGTAATTTCAACTCACAATTCATTCTTGCCGGTGAAAGATGATGCTGGTAGTTCGAGCGTATAACAGACGGGTAAAGTGATGGAAGTAGACCAAATGAAAGGGAATTAACGTTAACTTGAAATCTGTAGCTGTTACAATAATAGAGGTTTACAAGGAGGAAATTAAGTAAGTTTCGAGTTTATTGGAACAGTTTCAACTTACAATTTGTTCTTGCCAAACCGATGTGGCGGATATTTCCGAACGTATAACAGATGGGCAAAGCAATGGAAACAGAAATAGTTAATGATCCCGCGATAACTTGTCCCCAACCAAATGACCCCTTAGCTCGTCATTCGGCTGTATATCAGGTCTTAGTGACATTACATTCACAAATTAAAGTAGCAACACCAGTAATTCCGAAGACAACAGAGAAGCAAATTAATGTAAGTCATGGGAAAAAATGCTAAGTTAGTTCATATATGAGATAATTAAAGTTAGTCTTGGGAAAAAATCAAAGTTAGAGCACATCTAATGTCAGTAACAATTTGTAGAAAATAGATTTAGATTCAACTGAAGAGCATATATAATATAATTAAAATCAGTGATATAACAAAGACGAGAAGGAGCATAACCAGAAGTCTGTACATATGAACGTTCTCTACTATGTAATTAGATTAGAAGTAAACTTACAATTTGACATTCAAAGAAAGAGATTACAATTAGATTTATCCGCAAAAATAGATGGAAGGAATTAATAGTATGGATGAAAAAAATATGAGCATCAAATACTGTAGGGTAAAATTATGAGATGAAGATGATTGATAGAATTAGATGGAAAGCTTATTTTTGATGGAAGTCGTAGTTGTTGGGCTTGAGGAGAAGATTGAAGGTAGAGGTTTTATTTTTAATGAAAGGAAAATTAATTGGTGCAATTCTTAAGAAGGTGATCGTTGGTGGACATGTTGAAAGGACGGGTTTCTTCAAGCGTTAGGTGTAACCTGCATTTGTATATATTTTTTTAATTAAAAATATAGGATAAGGGTATTTTAGTAATTTCACTTTAAGTTTTTTTAGTTGGCGTTTTTAAGATAGCATAGATTTAAATATGATTGAAAAAAAGTTACGGCCACTAGAAGCCTCGATCCAAAAATGAAAAAGAAAATTATTCTAGATAGAAAGATTGAAAAAACTATGTAAGAAAGCAAATGAAATTATCCATTCTATGTGATAGAAATTGATTTAATTATTCACTCTTGAAGAAAACAATATTGTAGTTTGGCCTTCTCTAATTCAAGATAAAGAAAGATGTTTTATCTTGCCCCGAAAATCTTAAATGGACAGACAACTTTTCTTGTACGTCAAAGCTAAATAGTATTTTACTTTTTCTTTGGTGTGGGTTAGAAATGACCAAGCAAAAATCATGCTTTCTCCGGGAGTAAAAATAATTAGATCGATTTCTATAAATAGATATCTCATTTATTTTCTTATGCAGTGATTTCAATATTTTATATATCTAGAATTATTTTTTCATTCTCAGATCGAGATTCCTAATGGTCCTAAATTATTTTTTCCATTCTCAGATCGAGATTCCTAATGGTCCTAACCCCCTTTTAGTCACATTTAGGTACATAAAAATGTAGAACATATAGAACATACGAGTGAGTACATCTCTCTTAATAAACGACAATAGTGTTTGACTCTGATGTGTGTGTGTATATAAATCAGCTTATTTTGGTCATATTTTGATCAAATTATGTGAATCAACTTTCTATTTATTATTTACGTGATTCTTTTAGACATCAGACCATTAAGCCAAACAATCTTATTTCGTATCCACAAAAGATACTCATATATTCTACTCTTTTTTTTTATGTATTTAAATATGATCCAAGAAAATGTTATGACCACCGATCCAAAAATTGAACAAAGCATTCTAGATAGAAAGATTGAAATCACTATGTAAGAAAATGAAAGAATTATCTATTCCATGTGATACAGAAATTGATTTAATTATTTTTACTCCTGAAGAAAATAATGTTGTTGTTTGGACTTCTCGAATCCAGGATAAAGAAAGATGATTTATCTTGCCCCAAAAATTTTTAGTGGAAAAACAACTTTTCTTGTATGTCCAAGTTAAATAGTATTTTACTCTTTCTTTAGTGTGGGTCAGAAATGATCAAGCAATAATAATGCTTTCACTGGGAGTAAAAATAATTAGATCGATTGATATCTCACGCAGAATAGATTATCTCATTTGCTTTGTTACACAGTGAATTTAATATTGACCTAGAATGACTTTCATTCTCGAATCGAGATTCCTAATGGTTCTACCACTTTTTAATCATATTTAGGTACATAAAAATACAAAAAAGTTGAACATATGAGTGAGTACATCTCCCTTAATACAAGGCAAGAGTGTTTGCATATATATACAAATATATATGTATATATCTACATATATATACACATATATACATGTGTGTGTATATATACACACACAGAGAGAGGGGATTACATATTGGTCAAATTATGTGAATCAGCTTTCAATTAATTATTTATGTGATTCTTTTAGACATCGGACCATTAAGCCAAACAATATTATTTTGTATCCACAAAAGTTACCCACTCATATATTCTTCTCTTTTTCTTTTTTATGTATTTAACTATGACCCAAAAAAATGTCATGACCACCGGATCCAAAAATTGAAAAAATAATTCTAGATAGAAAGATTGAAATCACTATGTAAGAAAGTGAAAGAATTATCTATTCTATGTGATATAGAAATTGATTTAATTATTTTCACTCCTGAAGAAAATAAAATTTTTGTTGGGCATTCTCGAATCTAGGATAAAGAAAGATGATTTATCTTGCCTAGAAAATCTTTAGTGGACAAACAACGTTTTTTGTATATCCAAGCTAAATAGTATTTTACTCTTTATTTAGTGTGGGTTAGAAATGACCAAGCAAAAATAAAGATTCTCTAGGAGTAAAAATAATTAGATCATTGCTATATCACATAGAATAGATTATCTCATTTAATATTTTACAGACCTAGAATGACTTTTTTCGTTATTGTATCGAGATTCCTAATGGTCCTACCCTTTTTAGTCATATTTAGGTGCATAAAAATGCAAAAAAAGTTGAACATATGAGTGAGTACATCTCCCTTAATACAAAATAAGTGTTTGACTTTTATATGTACATATATAGTTTGACTTTTATATGTACATATATATATACATACATACGTACACACATATATATACACACACACAGAGGGTATCACATAATTAAATAATTAAAAGTTAACCAACAAAAACATCATACCGAGTAAAATTCTACAGGAGAGGTGTAGAGAGGGTGAAGTGTACGCACAGCCCTTAACACTACTGCAGGTTCGGCCTACCTCTACCTTTCTTCATATCTACTATATCCAACCTCTCGCACCTCATTGGGGCATTCGAATATTGTCTCGTTACATCTCCAATTCATCTCCATCTCTCTTTACTCATCTTGTTCACCATGGATGTCACTTCCACCTAATCTCGAATAACCTTATTTTTTATTCTATCACATTTACTATGTCTATATATCGATCTCAACATCCTCATCTTTGCGACATGCATATTTTATATATGGAAATTTTTGACTAGTCAATAATTCGTCATATACAACTACTTCGGTCTAACCACCACCACTCTACAAAATTTACCTTTAAATTTTGGCGGCATCTTTTTTCCACACATGACTCTAGAGGCAAACATGTACTTCATCCATGCCACACCAATGTGATGAGTGATATCACTGTCAATGACCCCACTATCCTTAAAAATATAGCCAAGATATCTGAAACTATCTTTCTTGGAGAGAGCCTGTGTGTTCAGTCACACTTCCATGCTTTCCTCATGTAACCCTCACTGAATTTGCACTCCAAAAACTCTATTTTGGTCCTGCTCAACTTAAACCATTTAGCTTTCAAAGTTTGTCTCTATACCTCTACCTATCATTCACTCCGCGACACATCTCATCAATCAGTACTATGTCATTGATAAATAACATACATCGAGGCACTTTATCTTGGATGCACCGCGTTAATACATCTGTCACTACAACAAAGAGGAATTGACTAAGTGTTAATCACTTGTGCAACTCCATTTTCACACGAAAATGCTCTGAGTCTTCTCCTACCATGCAAAACCATACTTTAGCTTCATCATACATGTCCTTTATCACTCTAATGTAAGTCATCGGTACACCTCTAGCCTCCAGACATCTCCAAAAGACTTTCCTTAAAACTTTATCGTATGTCTTCTCAATGTCAATAAACACCACATGTAAGTCCCACTTTTTTCTCGATAATTCTCCCTCAGTCTCCTCGCAAGATGGATGACTTCCAAAGTAGACCACCTCGACATGAATGCAAACTGGTTATTTGAAACAAACACACCTCTCCTCGCCCTCATATCCAACACTTACTCCCAAGCTTTCATAGTGTGACATGACAACTTGATACCTCTATAATTGTGATAATTTTGAATGTCACCCTTATTTTTATACAATGGAACAATTGTACTCCATCTCCATTCTCCAAACAACTTAGCCATCTTAAAAATGACATTGAACAACACAGTAAACCACGTCATACCTTTCTTGCCTAAGCTTTTCAAAAACTCCACCGGGATCTTATCAGGTTCAATTGCTCTTCCTCGGCTCATCTTACTAATAGCACGCGCCACTTCCTTAATTATAATGCATACACAATATCCAATCCCCTAGCACGATAGCTCTATCACCTACTTCGTTCAATTTTCTATGAAAGTAGTCTTACCATCTTTGCTTGATGAGTATATCATCCGTCAATATCTTGTCGTCCTCATTCTTGATGCACTCGACTTGATCCTGGTATCGGTCTTTCCTCTCCCTCATTTTTGCAAGCCAATAAAGTTTCTTATCTCCTTCTTTGTCCCCTAATGCCACATATAGTCTTTCAAAGGTTGTCATCTTAGCTTCTGTGACCGCTAACTTAGTCGTTATCCTAGCTGCCTTATTGATCTCCTTATTCGTCCTCTCTCTTCCACATCCCTCCATTCCACCCAATTCTTATAGGCTGCCTTCTTAGCTTCCACTTTGCCTTGAAATTCTCCATTCCACCACCAATCCACTGGACAGCCACCGAACTTTCCCCTCAACAACCCAAGCACATCTCTAGCTGTCTCACTAATGCAACTAGTTGTCTTCTCCAATATACTATCTGCATCCCCATTGATCCTCTAAGCCCCCAACTCTATCAACATCTCTCCCAAATATCAAGAGAAGGCAGGGGTCAGTAACCCTATTTAACCCTTGGCCGAATATAAAGATTCTTTTTCTTTCTACCTCACGTTATCTTTAAGTCCATTACAAAAAGATTATGTTGGGTAGTGAGGTTGTCACTCGAGATAACCTTACAATCCTTACAAAGGCCCCTCTTTCTCTTTTGCAATAGCCTATCTAAGTTGTTAACCCTATGCTATGAAAGGTAACCAAGTTATTTTTCTTCTTTGGGAAGCACAGATTAGCTATCACCATCTTGAAGGCCTTAGAAAAGTCAAGGAGTAAGGTTCCGTCACCATTTCTATCCCCAAAATAAAAGCCACCATGAACCCTATCAAAATCACTAGAAGTTGCTCCAATATGTCCATTGAAATCCCCACCAATGAAAATCTTCTCGATGTCAGGTATTCTTCTCACAACCTTATCCAAATCATCCCAAAAGAGCTTTTTGACCTCCTCATCCAAGCCTTTTTGTGGAGCATACGCACCAATAATATTCAATGTATGCCCTCCAGCGACTAGCATAATCATCATCATCATTATCTTGTTATTCATTCTCCTAGCCCCACCACATGCTCCCTAAGGACCTTATAGACTAAAGCTTCTACTCCATGCCTGTTACTTGAACTTCTCGAGTACCACAACTTAAACCCATTCACATCTCAAGCCTTGGTACCTACTTATCTAGTCTTCTGAGCACACGCTATATGAGTCTTCCTCTTTTTCAAAATTGTTTTCTAGCTCCAAGAACTTTTCCATCAAAGTCTCTATATTTCACGAACCTATTCGAAACCTAGTGGAATTTTCGATCCTCTTATCACTCCCACCCTTCACTCTCGATCTCGGCCTAAGACATGACCTTAATCCACCATCAATTACCAAAGCCACCAAAGAATGTAAGATACTAAGGGAAAACTAGTGCAAAAACTCACCGAAAATGATCAATCAAGAACTACAATAACCACGACCTTTGCTAGGCTTGAAGAAGCAACAATACGACAGGGAAAATCAGAAAGCAAGCAAGCAATTAATACAAATAACCAACTGAGGTTGCCTAAGAATAGTATTGAATATGCCAAGAAACTAAGGCGAGGATCACGAAATAAAAATTAATGTCAAATTTAAATCCGTATAGTAGGAAAGCAGCTTCAAATCGAAGCAGTGGCTGAACACTCAATGTCAAGAATGCAACAATTTTCAATGAAGTAATCTGTCAAAAACGTGAGTGAACTAAAGCAAATGAAATACGATAAACTAAAGGATTATGAATAGAGATCACCGGGGTTTGGGCGGTTTTCATGATCGATTTGTTGGATTCCATCAAGATTTGATGTGGAAATTCGTATCGGAATCTTGGTGGTCGCCTTTGCATGTTACTGCCACTGTGGGATCGCC
>NW_025843228.1:0-2182 GCF_002878395.1 Capsicum annuum | reverse complement strand
ATCTTAGTGAGATACGTAGGCAGCCCTTCATGGGTTTGGTGATCTTTTAAAAAAAAAGTTGTCTTTCCTTCTAAACAAAAAAGAAGAGAGTTTTGATCTTTATATAAAAAGAAATTAATTTTTTGAAAATAAAAGAAAATGTGTGTGTTTTTTATCATTATTAATAAATTTCAAATACAGTTCTTTCTCATTATTCAAATAAAAATTGTATTTCTTCATTTCTCAAGTTTCACGGACTACGCACACCTGATTCTCATCTTAGTGAGATATGTAGGCAACCCTTCATGGGTTCGGTGATCTTAAAAAAATGTTGTCTTTCCTTCTAAGTAAAAAATAAGAAAGTTTTGATCCCTATATAAAAAGAAATTAATTTATTTTTGAAAATAAAAGAAAATATATTTTTTTCATTATTAATAAATTCAAAAAAATTCTTTCTCATTATTCAGAGAAAAAAAGGAGGTGTATTTCTTTATATCTCCAGTTTCACAAACTAAGCATACCTAATTCTCACCTTATTGAGATACGTAGGCAACTCATTTCGGGTTTGGTGATATTCTTAAGAAAATTTTTTGAAATTGTCAAGCCTTGACACATTGGTATCTCCAAAATCAAAATAGTATCAAGGTGGTTGGTTTGTGGCTAAATTGGCATCTCACCCATACAACACCACGTCCAATAAAAAAGGCCCGACCCAGAAAAATATATAAGGTCTGAGATGAGGTGGTGTAGACTGTTAGAAATGAGGAATAAGAAAAAATGGCCAGGAAGATGAGAAGTTTGGAGCAAAATATGAGAAATAGGCTAGGATTGAGAGAGAGAAAAAGTGTATCTTACAAGGGTTTGTACATGTTTCCCAATGTTCACTTTTCTCTAGGGTTCAAAACACCAAAGTTGGACAAATACAAGGGGCCTAATAATCCTTTAGGTCATTTGAAAAGGTTTTGTAATCAACTAAGAAGAGCAAGGAAAGAAAAACTGATGATAGCTTACTTTGGATAGAGTCTGGCAGGAATCGATAGTTTCAAAATGGTTTAGGATACTTTGGGTTCGATAAGAAAAACTGATGAGGTAGAAATGATTGTGGAGAGTCCATTTAGGCTGACATGTGAATCAGTCACTAATATGTCAAACTTGGCAATTCAAAAGTCATGACCCTCCCCGCAAGAAGAGAGCTTTTGTGATCTGTTTTGTTTTCCTTTCTGTTACTCAAATTATTTCAAAGTTATAG
The DNA here is from genome assembly GCF_002878395.1 of Capsicum annuum. Classification (NCBI taxonomy): domain Eukaryota; kingdom Viridiplantae; phylum Streptophyta; class Magnoliopsida; order Solanales; family Solanaceae; genus Capsicum; species Capsicum annuum. Next base: position 954 of record NW_025843228.1, on the reverse strand, counting down.
TTTGGGATCTATCTTGTCTTATTTTTTATATATTTTTTTCATTTCTGTTTAAATCCTTTTGTCTTTACTGTCAATAAAATATTATGTCCCTTTTATTTTTTATTTTTTTATTTTATTTTCATATATATACATATTGTTTGTTCGTCTTTCCTTTCTTTACATAGTTCTTTCTACGGGGATTCTAGTGATATGATATGCGTGATTAATTTTCACCAGATCTTAAAACCTAATCTTATTCGAGAATATTTGACAAAGAAGATAGAGTTGAAAGAAAAAAGCATATAAGGAAATAAGTAAGGTATTGAGATGTTTGGGAACCTAGTTGCAGCATCACTTAAATATATTGAGGCAATCACTTTGCGAATAAAAAATGACTTGATATTCAATGAGAAGGTCCATCTCAAGTACTTTAAATGAGATCAACCAAAGGATATATAGTTTCTTTTGTCAGGAAAAGCAAAAGGAAGTTAGCTCCAAAAAAAAGCATGAGTCATCTATTATGAGGAAAGTACAACACAAATTGGCCTATATATTTCATAAGCATGAAAGAAGTGACACATGTGCACTTGCTCAGTCAAGGTCAACATTGAAAAAATGTGCATGATCTTTATTTTCCACTCTTTCATTGTATGATATGTACTTACATTTTTAAGGGTTGATATGATGAAGGAATCTATACAAATGTTTTGTCATCCTTTATTACCCCCTTTGAGATTTAATTTTATTTTCTTTCATACACCTCTTTTGTAATCAAAATAGAGTCTGAAAAAAATCAAAGAAAAAAGAAAGAAAAAGAAAAGTGTTAAGGAAAAAAAATATAGTCAGAAAAAGTGTCAAGAAAAAAGAAATGGATTCAACAAAAAATCTCAAAAAAAAAAGTCAAGAAAAAAAAAGAAAGAAAAAGCCAAAAAAAAATAAAAAGAAGTCAAGAAAAAGGATAAGATGTTTGAACTA
>NW_025843227.1:0-2210 GCF_002878395.1 Capsicum annuum | reverse complement strand
TCAAATCCTTCAAAAATGCACTACTTTTGAAGAATCCGACACACACCGAATGACATTTTTGAAGAGTCCGAGTAACATACCTAGAAAGTAACTTTTAGTTCTCAAACTTGCATTACATTTGTAGATGCTCTTGTACTAGTATAACTACATCCTATCAACCAACTGAGCTACCAATACTTCTTCTTATTAATTATATATAATAATTATAATAAAACAACAACAAAAACCCTATTTAATAAAACATCAAATACACTACTACTAATTAGACTACAAAAATCACATAAAAAAACAAATAACAAAACCGAATACATACTGCGTTCTCTGAATATCAGATTCGGAGCTCATTAAGCTATTTTCAACCGGAGCTGAATCCATCACCTGCAAAATAATAATAATAATAATAATAATAATATTTACACAATAAAGAAAAAAAATACAATAAATTTTACTATAAAATTCTTCGATACAAAATCGGATAAGCAAAAAAAATAAAATAATAAATAAACTTACGTTCATCGTACAAAATGGGAATAATTTGATTTTCGATTTGAGAAAAAGAGTAAACTATAGAGTACTGATCGGGAGTATTTGTTGGTGTGCTTTTCCCTTTGTGCAAGAAAAGTTGGGTTTTTGGGCCGGAAGTGGAGTGGGCTTGTTATATGGGCCTAGCTGAAATGGGCCTCCATTTCGAACAGCTCATCTGATTATTTTGGAAAAACAACATAAATCCCGATGATTTGAAGCTTAATAACAGAAAAACTTGATATTTTGTATAATTACTGAAATCCCAACTATGCACCTATAGAGTTACATAATTATCTCCCGATACATCCAATGACGATATACTTTCTCATTTGTAAAGATACATTATTAGTTTGCAATACATTTTTTTCGATCAAGGTCTACCGAGATACATAATAAATCCAACAAAGATACATTTTTTCTTTGTAAAGATGCATAATTAGATACATAAACATCCAACGAATATACATTTTTTCATTTGTAAAGATATATAATTAGCTCTCGATACATTTTTTTAGATTTTAGATCTGTCGAGATACATGATACATCCAATAAATATATATTTGTTCCTTTGTAAAGATACGTAATTAACTTTTATTATATATATTTTGATTTTGGGTCTGTCAAGATACATAATTAGTTCCCGATACACTCAATGCAGATACATGATTAGTTAGAATTTTTGTAATTACTTTACAAAGGTTAAGATTTGTATAAATATAATAAGTTAATGTGCATATTTATGTTATTTTTTCTTTTTTCTTTTATTAGAGTTTCATACATGAACTATTGCGTAGATTTCCTACCTTCTTGAATAAGTGATAATTGATGCGTAATTCTACTACAATTTTCTTTGGTACAACGTTGGAGAATAAAAAAAAAGTGAGATGGAGTGGGCTTGTTATATGGGCCTTCATTTGGGGAGTTTATCATGTATGGTTTGCACTAGGTAGCCGTTTAAGGATGATATTTAAATTCTAGTCAAATGAGTCTAATAATAACAACAACATAATTAGTGAAATTGCACAAGTGAGATCTGAAGAGGGTAGAGTGTAAGAAGATTTTATCACTAACTCGTAGAGATAAAGAGGCTGTTTCTGAAAGACACTTGGCTCAAAACAGTAAATACAAGTATCAAAAAAGAAAGAAAACAATGAAGAAAACACAACAACTAATAAAGGAAACAACTCAAAGTCGGTAAAAAGAGATAAGAACAATAAAAAATTACTTCAATACAATAAACATAGACATTGATTTCACTTTCTATGTAAATAAATTAGATATGAACCAATGTTTGAAAGGATCAACGGTCCTTCCCTCTCGCATAAAGTCATACATTTTTATCGTCGTAGACTAAATGATGAAAAGTTAGTAGCTATTTGTAATTCTAGCTATAACTATAAGAGGTATCTTGTTTTTTATAGAATGTCCAAAATGTGGGTAACTCTTTCTATATTCATAATTATTAATTAATTGAGGTGAAGAAGAAGGATAAGGATAAAATTTAAAGTTTAGTCATTTGAATCTAAAATTAGTCTTGATTCGATTGGAATTTTCAAACGTCACTCTCGAACGTCGATATTTAAAAATTGGTTAAGTTTACTTTTAGATATTTGAGTTTGAAGTCAAATTTCAAACCTTAAATAATTGGACTACAAGATAAATTCATGAAATCGTGATTGAATTGT
>NW_025843226.1:0-3130 GCF_002878395.1 Capsicum annuum | reverse complement strand
AGGAGGTATAGGTCTCCTAATGTGTGGTTTGAGGTTAGTGAGACAAGATTTTTTGGTCAATACTTGGTTCAACAGGCCATGGAGAAGTTGAAGGTGATTAGGAATAGGCTTAAGAATGCCAAAAGTCATCAAAAGTTGTATCAGGAGATGAGGCAAAGGGAGTTAGAGTTCGATGTAGGTGATTGGGTGTTCTTGAAAGTCTCTACTATGAAGGAAGTGATGAGGTTTTTTGTTCTTCAAATTCCCTATTATGTTGGTACGTACAAAATTATAAGAAGAGTTAGAAATATTGTTTATGAGTTGGATTTTCCTGCGAGTTTGGTTTCTATTCATCATTTCTACCATGTATTGATGTTGAAAAAATGTGTGGATGATCCTTCTTTGATTGTTCCTATTGAAGATGTTGGTATTTTTTATTTCTAGCCATATGAGAAAGTCCCAATTGAGAATTCTATTAGACAAGTCAGTAGACTAAGAACTATAGATGTAGCTTTAGTGAATGTCCTTTGGACGATTCCAAAGGTGTAAAAAGCTACTTAGGAAGCAGAAGAGGACATGAAGTCCAAGTATTCATTCTTGTTCACCATGCTTGATAAAAATGCTCAAAGTATGATTTCCATTTTCTACCTTATGGACTTTTGAAGTTTATTATTTGCGTATTTGTGGATTCTTTCTTATAATAATGCTAAGGAGTTCCTTGACTCTTCATTTAGGGACTAATTATCTTGAGGGGGGAGAAATTTAATACCCAGGTTATGGACCCTGTAAATTTTTGGGTTTAGTCATCACTATCTAGGGCACATCTTAGATGAGAAGTCATGAAAAATCTTTATGATTCATATAATGCCGATCATAGTCTAACTAATGAGATGGTCCGTTGTTTTTGTTCTTGTTACAACTACCCTACGAGTCATACGGTGTGACCAGTGACCTTACCAGTCAACGTTTACAAACTTTGTGCCCAAAATATGTGTCATGGTGATGACTCGTGAGTAGTGACCATTAGTCGTTATGAAAAGTATAGTGACTCGGAGTTATATTTCATGAATGATTTCCATAAGGGACTTATAGTCTTTTCTATCCATCCTATTCCATTCCACAACTGAAAACCTTTTCCTTAGCCATATTTTTATTAATTAACTTGACATAAATGCTTTCTTCTCTTTTAATTTTCTCAGAGGAGAAGATTAGGGTTTTAAAGAAAATTGGTAAGCTAGACTTCAAGTTAGGGTTTTATTTTGAATTCATTGGTGTCTTCAGGCATGTATCTCTTCGCTAAATTACTTTTATTTAAATGAATTTGTATAATCATAATTTATTTGAATTTAGCTGCTAGTTTTTGAATGATGTGTTGAGGGTTTTGAATGGTTATTACTTCGTTGGTATTCCATGGTTTTGAAATTGTTATTCATGCTTTAACTTGCGGCTGTTGAACTAATTGTATGCATTGGCATGGTTAATAGTGTGTGGGTGTTTGATTCCCCAAACATTATTTTTTTTGTTTGGAATTGGTATTAACCTCATCTTACTTGCATAATTGGTTTTGACATATTGATAATGACATGGTTTTCTTTGTTCTATGATATTGCATTACATTAAAACTAAACGAAGAAAATGGTTTTAAATAAAAGCCTTATTGGCCATGGAATAGTTTTTAAATTGGAACTTGGGGTCAAGGTTTCCCTAGGTTGATTGATAATTGGAATAGAATAATTCTATAAGCCTGCAAGTATAATTAATTGGTATGATGAAACAAATGACAAATGCCTAAATAGATAACTACTTAATTAATATAAGGGAATGTGTAAATCATTTTACTTTAGGCAAAAATGGGGTTGTGTAGCTCATCGTGGAACGTGGAGGTCCCAGGAATCTAAAACTATAAACCTAGTATCTGATAAAGAAACTAGATAAAGAATTAAATATTCATATAAGTAGTCCTTATATCCCTCTGAAAGAGTTTTCGCGTGGGGGTCCTGGTAAATATGTTCATAGTTCACACATCATATATTTATTTTGGAATGGTTGGAACCTTTATGGATTTGTCCCTTCCTCTGATTTTTACTTGTTCATATGGCTAACATGCACTGGTACCCTTTCGTAGGGGGAGATAAACTCATATAGCTCGTGGGTACCCTTAGGACGGTTAGAGCTTCAGTGTGCTAGATGCTTCTCTAAGATTGATCTTATTCTGGTTATCATCATTTGATAATTAGGGAGACTTACATCTCTAATACTATTTTTCAAACTCGATGTGGACATTATGAATTCCTGGAAATGTCATTTGGATTAACTAATGCTTCGGTTGCAATTATGGATCATATGAATTATATGTTTAGACAATTTTTGGATTTTTTTGTTATAGTGTATATTTATGACATTGTCGTATATTCTAAGACTAAGGACGATCATGCCAGTCACCTCCCAACTATATTACAGACTCTTAAGGAACAAAGGTCATATGCTAAATTTACTATGTGTGAGTTTAGGATAAATATTATGACTTTTCTGGGGAAAATTGTTTATACAGAGGGGATTACGGTGGATCCTTTGAAAGTTTAGGTAGTTAAGAAGTATCCTAGAACCACGACTCTAATTCACATTAAAAGCTTCTTGGTCTAGACTGGGTATTATAAGAGGTTTATAGAGAGTTTCACATCTATTGCTTCTCTATTAACAAAGTTGACTAAAAAAAGGTGAAGTTCTTGTGGCCCGATGCTTGTTTGGGTCGCTCTGAGAACTTGAAGCACATGCTAAATTTTTTGCCAGTTTTGACCCTTTACGGTTATATTAATGGATTTGTGGTATATTATGATGCGTCCTATGTTGTGCTTTGTTGTGCTTTAAGCATCATAGAAAGGTTGTGTCCTATGCTTATAAGGCAGCTTCTGTTTCATAAGAGGAATTATTGGAATCACCATTTAGTATTGGCAGTTGTGGTTATTGTGGTGAAGATGTTACACCACTATTTGTATGGGGTCCATGTGGATATTTACTCCTATCATAAAAGCTTAAATTATATGTTTATGATGAAGAATTTGAATCTCATGCAAGGGCGATGCTTAAATTACTTAAGGATTATAACACGAGTCTTCACTACCATCCTGCTAAAGCTAATATGATTGTTAAT
>NW_025843225.1:0-1496 GCF_002878395.1 Capsicum annuum | reverse complement strand
CCAACTAACTGTAATTTGAATTTGTCTATGTGGCAGCTGAGTCATCAGTACTGCTATTTTGTGTATCAATACCCCCGCCATGAAGATCATCCTTGTCCTCAAGGATAAAGGAAGGAAATCTGGACCTCAATGCAGCAGCAAATTCCGAAGTAGCATAAGACACATCCAAGTCAGACCACTTAATCAAACACTGAGCCACAGCTTTATTACCTCGTTTGACCAATCGTCTGTCGAGAACCGATTCAGGGAAGGGACACAAAGGACTGGAAAGGTGGATTATGGGAGGATGAATAATGTCAGAAGGAATAGCATGGCAGAATTTGAGTTGAGAAATGTGGAAGGTAGGGTGAATCGAAACCTCTGGAGGAAACAGAAGAGTGTAAGCTACAGAACCCACCTTAGCAATAATGGGATAAGGACCAAAATACCTAGAGGTAAGCTTGTGATAAGGAAAAGAGGCCAGAGATGATTGTCGATAGGGTTGAAGCTTGACAAAGACCGAATCACCAACCTGAAATTGCCTATCAGTTCTATGGGTATTAGCCTGAGATTGCATTCTTTGTTGAGCTCTAGTAAGATGGTGTTTGGCGAGCTGAAGTTTAAATTCTCTCAGCAGCAAAATATCATCTAGAGTAGAAATGTCAGACTCATGAGGAATGTCAGGAAGATGTAAAGAAGGGTAGCCATAGAGGAGTTCAAAAGGAGAGGTTTGGATGGAGGAATGATAGGTTGAGTTATACCACCATTCAACTAATGGAAGGAAGGAAGTCCAATCAGAAGGGGAGTCGGTGCAAAAGCACCTAAGATATGTTTCAAGGCACCTATTAAGGACCTCAGATTGCCCATCCATTTGGGGGTGATAGGCAGTGGAAGTTTGAAGTGTGACACCTTGAGAAGTAAGGAAAGATTGCCAAAAGGAACTAATAAAGATGGGATCTAGATCACTAGTGATAGAAGCAGGAAACCATGGAGTTTAAAGACCGAATCTAAGAATATAGGGACTAAGGTTTGAGTAGAGAATGGATGGGAGAGAGAGCAAGAAAATGGCCATACTTAGTGAGTCTGTCAACAATAACCCAAATAACAGTTTTTCCATGAGACTTGGGAAGACCTTCTATGAAATCCACGATAATATCTGACCAGGGTAATTGAGGAATGGGAAGTGGCTGTAATAATCCAGGGTAGGCTGCAGTGTCATATTTATTCCTTCGACAAATGGAACAATTGTGCACAAACTGGAGAATGTCCTTCCTGATGCCCTTCCAATAGAAATAAGTCAACACCTTCCTTGTGGTAGAATCTATACCAGCATGAGCATGACCACCTGAGGGAGTAGAGTTCCATAGAGAAATAATCTCAAGTCTGAGATCAGCATCCTTGCCCACCACTAGCTTACCCTTCCTTCTTAATTGATTATTGATCCAAGCATACTGCTTCTGAGGAGTAACTTGAAGTGATGTAATGAGAGTCTGGAGATCAGTATCAATAGACCAACT
>NW_025843224.1:0-1931 GCF_002878395.1 Capsicum annuum | reverse complement strand
TTTAAAATCATAACATAATAAAAAATGTATTGTCTATATACATAAAACAACAATTTAAATTTTTATTACGCTAATAAAAAGTAAATATTTTTAAGTCCAATCGTGATTATCAAATTAACAGGAAGACAAACTTTTTAAAAATCAAAACACGGTTAATAAAATAAACCAAGTTAATGTATACGTAGAAATAAAGAAAAAAAATTCTAAATAAAAGATAGTATCATAACACAAATAGTTTTTCTGTTTTTGTATACTAAAGAAAAATGATAAGAAAATATTTAGAGAAGAAAGTCACGAATTTCCTTTTAATTTAACCCGAACACAAAATAAAAAAAAAATAAAAAAATACAACTCGTATTACGTGATATATATCTCTAAAAAATAATTTTTTTTTTACCTATATACATATAAAATAATATTTTATTTTATATTTTGATAAAATATTTGAGTGACCACTTTTGATTTAATATAGCTACGATAGTGATTTCTTAATTAACAATCTCTTAATTGTTTAACTAGCAAATTGTCAAAATTCTCCAAAGCTTAAGTCATACAATGATATTAAGTAAACATGAACCAAAATGCAAAGACCAAAATGGGTGATGCCATAGAAAGTGGAAAACAAAGTAGATTGCAACAACTGTTACATTTTTTTTTTCTCTAAAAAAACCTCTAAACATACACATTTACGAAAATATACTCAAACAATATCAGGATGAAGCAGTAGTATTTACTTAATCCCACTTTTTTGAAAATAATTTGACAATTATATACCAACTTAAGAAAAATACAAACACATCTATGTTCCTAACTCCATATCTATGTATTAATATAAATAATTCGGTAACTTAATCGTATAACATGTAACAATAGAAAATTCACATAATTAATTCACTTCACATATTAAATAATGTAGGAAACCACTTGAACATTTTTATACATGTTTTTTCACAGTAAAATTTATAACGAAAATAGTACAGAATTGAAGAAGAACCTGTAAGGAATTAAATTGAATAATGCAGCAAGAAACCTTCACCGAAAACTTTAAACGGAACCCGAATTCATCTATACCCTTTTCTCTCTTTTGACTGATGATTTTCTCTGACTAAATTTTTTTTATTTTTTCTGTTTTCTGATACTTGTAGTGTCTGATTTTTTATTTTATTTTTTTGATTTCTTTGTTCAAGTCCATACGTAGGTTGAGAAGTTCCTTTTTATAAGAAAATGTAGGAAAGCAGTTAGAGTGTCAAATAGATAGGAATGGAGGGAGTTGGATAGGATAAGACTTTCTTTTTCCTTTTTCCTTTTTTTTAATTTTAATTTTTTAATATAAAATAAATAATAATATAATTTAAAATAAATAAATAAAATATTAGTTAATTAATTTTTATTTTTAAGAAAAATATAATAAATTTTACAAATAGTCTAAAATAAATATAATTAAGATAATATCAAAATTACTAGCTATTTATTAAAATTAAAAGAGAAATATATTTTTTGAATTTTCTATATTATTTTAAACACAAAAAATAAAAATAAAATAAAAATAAAAATATCTCAAAATGTAAATTTAACTATTTATTTATTTTCAACCTAATCTTATTAAAATGAAATAGGAGTCAAAATAATATGGGACCAAATATAAATATTCAATACCGAAAAATATATATATTAAATTTGAGAGGATCAAAAATTACATGTCTACACATGTTATGGTGTGTGCTTAAGAATTTTAACTTTCCCTCCGTACCAACAATATCATCGTAATTCATGAGTAAGAAGATAAGAGGATCTGGAGCTTTAGAATACAAAGAAATGAAGAAGAAACAACTCTTTAGACTTCAAACTATTGATTTTTGTCTGTTTTTTAATTATGAATAATCGGCTTTATTGAACGTGATAAATCAATTTTGTAGTTTTGTTGAACAAGG
>NW_025843223.1:0-1199 GCF_002878395.1 Capsicum annuum | reverse complement strand
CCTGGCATGCCCCGGTCGATTTTCAGCCCACAGCATGCCCTGAACCCGGGCGCACCCTTAAAATCGCGGGCTCTAGCACACCAATTTAGCCCAAAAATGACTTATTCGTACCGTTTCGCCTGTCTATCCACCCAAATGGCCACGAAAAATTAAATGGACCACATTGGGACGATCCCCAACCTCCCTGGCATGCCCCACTCAATTTTTGGACCATAGCATGCCTGAAACCTGAGCCCACTCCCCAAATCGTGGGATATAACACACCGATTTGGCCTGAAAACATCCCGTTCGTACCGTTTGGCTCGTTTATCCACCCAAATGGCCACAAAAAATTAAACAGACCACACTGGGATGATCCCCAACCGGCCTGGCATGCCCCGGATGATTTTCGGCCACCGAACACCCGGACCCCGGTGCACCCCAAAAACTGTGGGCTATAGCACATCGATTTGGCCCGAAAATACCCCGTTCGCTTTGTTTTGCCCGTTTGTCCACCCAAATGGCTTCAAAAAATTAAACAAACCATACTGGGATGATCCCCAACCTCCATGGCATGCCCCAATCAATTTTTCGCCCATAGCACGCCTGAAACCTGGGCCTACTCCCAAAATCGTGGGATATAACACACCGATTTAGCCTGAAAACATCCCGTTCGCACCGTTTGGCCCGTTTATCCACCCAAATGGCCACAAAAATTTAAACAGACCATACTGGGATGATTCCCAACCTGCCCCGAATGATTTTCGGCCACCGAACACCCGGACCCCAGTGCACCCCCAAAACCATGGGCTATAGCACATCGATTTGGCCCGAAAATGCCCCGTTCGCTCTGTTTTGCCCGTTTGTCCACCCAAATGGCTACGAAAAATTAAACGAACCATACTGGGATGATCCCAACCTCCTTAGAATGCCCCAATCATTTTCATCCCACAGAACGCTCGAACTTTGGGCCCACCCCCAAATCCATGGGCCATAGAACACCAATTTAGCCCGAAAATGCCCCGTTCGCACCATTTTGCCCGTTTGTCCACCCAAATAGCCGCAAAAAATTAAATGGAAGACACTAAGATGATTCCTAACATCACTATCATGTCTTAGCCGATTGTTCGCCCACAGCACTCCAGAACCCCTGGCGTACCCCTAAAACCGTGAGCTATAGTACATCGATTTGGCCCAAAGATGTCCCATTCTTACCGTTT
>NW_025843222.1:0-1776 GCF_002878395.1 Capsicum annuum | reverse complement strand
TTAATATCCTATTAATATAACTTAATTATAATAGGATATTAATTATTCTAATAATTAAAATAGTGGGGGGAGGGCGACTGTAGGGGTTGTTTTGGCTGATGTAGGTGGATAGCGTGGGGGGATGGGGGAGGGTGGTGGAAGGTGATGGTGGGGAAAGGTGGTGGACGGCACGGGGATGGGGAAATGTGGTGGACGACGTGGGGGGATAGGGGGAAGGTGGTGGACGGTGGGATGGGGATGGAGAAAGGTGGTGGACGATAGGACGGGGAAGGGGGAGGTGGTGGATGACGGGATAGGGGATAGGGGATGGGGGAAGGTGGTGAACGATGGGATGAGGGACGGTAGTGGACGCCGGGATGGGGATGAGGGATGGGGGAAGGTGGTGGACGATGAGGGTTTGGGGAGGGGGTTATTTTAGTTTTTGTTTTTTTTTAATTTATTATTTTTTAATTTTTTAAAATATTATAAATATTTTTTTAATTTAATCATGCGTCCAAAAAAACGCGTGTAATCACGCATTGTTTAAGTCATCAATTTAATGCCACATATAAAAAAGGGTTTAAAATATTTGTTTTTAATGAATTCAAGAGTACAAGTAGAAGTATCCACTTTACAAATAGAGCAAGTACAAGGATACACCGCACTGTTTTGACTAAAAATAAATTAGACAATTAAGGGGGAATTATTAATTGTCTTAAAGGCTAAAATATGTTCAATCACTACAAACAAGTGTACCATTAGTAGTTCAGTAGCATCTTCCAAACCCTTTATTCCACTTTTGTTGCCACCACCGGTAGCATAAATTATCGACCAAAAATGAGACGTCCCGGCGGCGGACACTACGGCGGCGCTGATGCCGGCGGTGGACATTACGTCGGAGCTAATTCCGGCGCCGCCGACGCAACATATAACTCCGGCCATCCATCAATGCAACAACAACAAATAAAGTCGGAACAACAACAACAACAACAGCAACAATGGAGATGGGAAAGAGAAAGCCCTAATTTACCCACTAATTCCATGTCCCCTAACATGTTCCCTGAAGGCAAATTTTTCTGTCCAAATCTTCAATTCTTTGTTTTGTTTAAGTGATTTTTTTGCTTATTATGACATGTTGTTTTGTTGATATATTAGTTAAAAATTTGAATTTCAGATACCCTTTACAGATTTGAACTGAAAACTAGGTGTTTCTTTTACAATTAAAGTTTCCTTTTGATTGAGCTTGCTTACATTGACAGAGTTACCTGTTGGTGGTGGGAGGTGGCAGGTATCCCGTGGATTTAGTGGATTTAGTTGAGGTGCGCGAAAACTGGCTCGGAAACCACGGTTATCGAAAACGAAAAAAGATGAATACAAATTCTCAATTGAAGGATGAGGGTTGTGGTAGGCTGATAGCTAGCTAAAATGTGTCAATTTATGACGAGTTCCGAGATATTTGGGATTGAAGTGTACTAGTAGTTGTTGGTCTTGTGGTTTGTGTAGTGGTTGTTTCCTTCTGATTGAACTTGCTTACATTGTTGATCCCAAGCCCGGGTAATATAAATTGAAGGATGAGGGTTGTGGTAGGCTGATAGCTAGCTAAAACTTGTTAATTTGTGATGAATTCCGACATGTTTGGGTTTGAGGTTTAGTAGTAGTTATTGCTGTTCTTATGGTTTGTGTAGTAGTTGTTTCGTTCTGATTGAGCTTGCTTATATTGATGGTCCCAAGCCCAAATAACAGTTAATTACTGAGATCTGATTATGAGTTATTGAATGGTAAGATGAATAAAAATTC
>NW_025843221.1:0-2700 GCF_002878395.1 Capsicum annuum | reverse complement strand
TCTTCCAATTCTTTGGTTCTTCCAGAAATGCACGCAAGAACTAGAAACCACACCCACACTTCACTGAATACGCACACAACACATTCTTCTCCATACACGATTAACGCAAAAATCACAAATACCATACATAGTGAAGGGTGAGTGATGGAGAGACAATAGTGAGTGGGAGAGGGTTCTGAACAGTGAGAGATATGAGAGATCGAGAGAGAGACGAAAAAGGTTTGAATCGGTAAAGCTGAACGGAAATCGATAGGAATCCGGTGGGTTCAAGTTGGCCGGCGATATCTTTGCCGCAGATGACTGTTTTTGATCTTTTTCAGGCGATTCCGTTTAGAAAACATTAAAATTCATCGGAAATCCAATCCTTTTCCGACTATTCGTGCTGCTGTCCGTGTTCACGAAGTTCCGGCAACTAGATTTTTCAGGTTTTCTCATATTTTTGGGCTCGGATATTCACACACATTTTGGACTTCTGTTCTAGTTAGGTTTTGGGGGTCATCGTGGTTCAAACTGGTATTATTCGATTCGGGAGTTTGAGTTCGAGGTCTGTCAGTTGTGGATCATTGGTCCCGGGTCTTCTGTCAGTCCAAGTTGGTCGAATAAAAGCCCCAATTTAAGGTCATCTCTTCATCTTATTCTTATTCTTAGTTCATTTTTATTATGGTGAGTGGTTGATTATTGTCGTCTCGACTTTCTCTTTATCTTATGCGTGAGGTGAATGATGAATGTCGAATATTATTGATTGTGGATTGCTGAAATATTATTATGAATTAATAGTCGAAGCATGTGTTAATCATGTGATTGTGTAACAAATTGGGGATGGGAATTGCAAGGTTGATAAGATGAATTTGGATTACCTTTGAGTTTATTGTTGTTATGTTTCATTCGAAATAAATATCAAGTTATAAATCCGATTGCATCATGTTTAGGCCGACAATGGATAGGCAAAAGTAGATTGGGTAGGCAAAGTTTAGGATCTGTGATTGTTGAAATGATGAAATATTTGTGGAGTGGTTTCAATTTATGCATTGGGATCTATTGTATTCATTGGGCCGGGTAATGCCCCGAGGCATTTGTATTGATTCACCGGGGAATGCCCCGATATATTATGTATTCGGAGGACGTCCGTGATGAAGGTCTGAAGTATCGGGTAAGGCATTGGATCGTAGTTTAGGATTAGTGTAGGTTAGCGTAGGTTTATTTTTCAATACCATTTTTGTTCATTTCGGGTTGTAATAATTGGACCGGACATTATTATTTTGGTTTTTGGATTGTTGTTTGATGTTTGTTTATGTTCGTTGTGTGGTTTATACATTTGTGGTGTCTAATTAGCCGATACTCTCCACCAAGCGACCTTGGTCGAACCACGGGACCAAGGGGTGCCTAACACCTTCCCCTCGGTCAATAGAATTCCTTAGTCAGAATCTCTGTTCGCGGATCAGTTTTACAGAGTCAAAATCATTTTGTAAAGGGTTTTCCAAAGGTGACTTGGCACACCGGATTATGCCAAGTGGCGACTCTGAGGTTTGAATATAAATAAGCCTTTTCGAAACAAATTTTCATTTTTTGTCACTTTGATAATAAAAATGCTTTCAAAGTGTAAAATCGAATCTTTTCGGAGTAAAAAAAGGCGTGTGACACTGCTAAGAATGCTCAAAGCCATTAACAGAAAGTGGACAGCATGGAGAGCATCACAGTGGCTCAAAAAGAAGAAGAAGAAGACGAAATTTATGAATCTGTAATTACAGAAGGTAGTTTTCTGCAAGTCAATTGCCTGTTCATTCAGCTATTACTATTTCATGTTTTATTTACAAGGTTCTCATTTTGAAACTTTTATGACGGAGGGCATCAGAGCTTCATGCTTGTCTCTATGAGTTATATGGTTCATTTATGTTTTAATTCCCGCGAAAGAATTTAAAAACAATGTACAGGAGGTAGTAGCTGTTACAAGACATCATGTCGTAGTAACTTATATCGATAGTTGATCCTTCACTACTATTCTTTTTAAAAATCCATATGATGGGGGTTTTCAGAATTTTGTACACTTAAGATGTAGATACTAATAAGAAGGCTCTCAAGTCATTTGGCAAGAGAGCTGGAAATATATAAAGAGGCTAGAGGCAAAATGGATTGAGAAAACTTACAAAGTCAATGTGCAAACATAGTACAGATTGTTGTATTTGCTGCATTTCTGATGATCTATGATGGGAAGGGGCGGACAACAATACATTATTTGGTTCTCTTGAATTTTTTGTAACTTCATTTTCTAGATCATGTAACAGATTCTGAAGTCACTGATCCATCAACGAAAGCAAAAACAGAATGTTCCCCTGCAGAACCAGCATGTGCTGAGTTGGAATCAAATTCTCATGCTTCCAGTGAGTTAACTGATTCAGCAATTGATGAAAGTGAAATTCAATCCCCTACAATTCGCACCAGAGGTTCCTTACGTCACCCTCTGTCCTTAGCAACTTTTTTCTCAAACGGGGTCAACAGGCACTAACACTTTTTCATTTGCAGGTGCCACTAGATCCAAAGCTAAGAACAACAGTAAAAGCGATCAAAACCTTGGAACTTCCACTTCCATTCAAAGTCCAAATGCAATATATCTTGCAGGTGAATGCTTGGAATTTCTTTTTCTAACCTAAGTCTATTAGAAACTTTTGTCTCGACTTCTTAGCTTTTGTCACGCTGCTGCTG
>NW_025843220.1:0-1279 GCF_002878395.1 Capsicum annuum | reverse complement strand
AATTAAATTACTTGATTTGATCCCCACCAAAATACCTCAAATCAAATTTCAACATCGATCAAACCTGAATTCAAATTTATCTCACTCTAACTGAATTTACAAAATAAAACACAAATCAAAATAATTGTTTTTGCAGAAATCTTTGGTATTTCATTGTGAAGTAAGGCCAGAATAATATGGATTCTCACTGGTTTATGAAATTGGAAGATGGTGGAGTTGGTTTAGGGCATGTATCACTAGAGCTGTAGCAATTTTCATCGGGTAATCACCATAATTGACAATAGTGGTCATTTGGTCACCGATTAAGATGGTTTTTCTATTAAAATTTAGCTGAAAAAGTTAAGTTTCCTGTATTGTTGTTCCTTCCTTTTTTTTCACTCTATTTTCCTCACTATTTTCTTTGATTTCACTATTTTTATCACTCTTTCTTTGTTTTTATCTAACCAACTCTTTTTCTTTCACTCTTTCCGCTCTTCCTTATTGCTCTCTATTTTTCATTTTCGCTGTCAAATCCTTCTGATTTTTCAATTAATTTTCTCCCCTAGTTCACTCTCTCTAATTTTCACTCTGTATTTTATCAATCTTTATTTTACTATTTTGCCCTTTTTCTCTATTCATATAGATGTGGGTCTCTGGCATGTATGTACTATGTGTTAAAGGAAAAATAGAGCTCCTCCCTTATCTTTGGCGTGATATTATTGAGTATGTTGTGACCATTTTTTTTGCATATGTAAATGGAAAAAATTGAGTGCCCAATCAGTGTTGTTGAGTATGTGAATTGAGAGTGTGGTGTGTGAATTTTTGTGTGTTTTTCCAGTAAGGATGAGAATGTTAATTGTATGGGTGCATTTTATCTATTATGGAAATGTAGGAGTGTGTGTATACGTAGTGATTATGAGAATCTATTCATAGAAAAAAGGGAAATAACATAATGGGATAGTTCAGAGAGGGTATGTGGGGTAAGGGGTGGGGTGAGGTAAAGGTGAGGGGTCCAAAGTTGTTGGGTGGTTGTTATTTTGTTATGGATTGGTTATTTTTCTCTTTTTATGGAAAATTTATTAAATAGGGTGGGGTGTAAGGTAAGCTTAAGTACAATGGATAAAGTTGATCTTTCGGATGGGCGAAATTATGTGTCTATATGTTTCCCCTCTTTGGCTATAAACACAAAGTGTTTCCAGACTAAGAAATAGACAACAAGATAGGATTTTGACCAAAAACTTATTTAAAAAGAAGATAGAGAAAGATAGAATGGAACCGGATCTTGATTTTGCACTTCCTA
>NW_025843219.1:0-1283 GCF_002878395.1 Capsicum annuum | reverse complement strand
TTTTGAGATTCTATCATAATTTATGTTTGAAATGTTGTGACCTCGTCGGAAAGAATGCAGCAACGTTAAAAATTTCGATTAAAAAAGATTCTAAGTTCCAAAAGAACACAGATAATTGAGGTATAACTTCTACCAATTTAATTAACATATGATTTATTATTTTCGAAAGTTAGATGATCTATCTATATTTATTACTTAGGAGGAAATAATTCTCGCAATAATTTTTTTGATCGATCATATGTGGGCCAATTGATTAGTCACAAAGAAATTGAGGTTAAAGCTTTTACTATGCATCATGATATCGCCGTGAATGTATCATTAAATATTTACATATAATTATGTGCATTCTTTTTTTAAAGATATACACAATATTTATTTTGAGTAATTGAAGAAAGTAATAAGTTTATCCATGTACGATCATTAGCTATAGCAAGGTAGAGGAGAGATGTAGGACAAAACTGAAAGATAATAATATATTCTTACAAATTGTTTTTTCATTTGTGTTTTCTTAATTTTATGACTTCTTTGCTCCATTTTTGTTATATTTTATACCTTGAATTGGATCGTCGAGCACTAATAATATTTATATTTTAATTTAGTATGACGTATATGTACAATAAAAGCTCCATTAATTGCGGCATAATTTTCCTCTACATCTTTTTCTTTGATGAGCAAAAAAATTTTTAATTCATTAAAATTTTCATTGATGTATAGTTTTATTGATTAACACAAGACACGCGTGCAAAGCACGTATACTTGACTAGTATAATGACTCTAATTGGTTAGAAATATAATCATATAATGTATTTAAATGGATTTGCGTGGTAACCAAGATACCATATATGGTAACTTTTTCTTTATATTTATCCATATATATTTGGTAAGCTATTTCACGCGTGTTTTGGTAAAAGATAGGAATCCAAGAGCAAGTCCTAATCCTACACAAAAAGGGAAAACACTTTTTTTTCCTCTATATATACTTATGAGTCCAGTTGCAAACATCAATATTTAGGCTTCGATTAGTTTCATCAAATAATGGAGTCATCCACATCTGCCAGTCAAATTCAAGTGTTCCCCCAATTTCATAATGGTAGAAGTACTCTTCCTTGTGCAGTCAATATTTCAGGCATCAATTTTAACTTGGAGATTGATCTACCTGTCAAGTTTGCTTACACTTGTGTTGACAACATTATCGAAAAGTACCCCTTTCATACTAAGTGGTATGGGAAGTACAACTCATTATCATGGGATATTGTTGACACAGTGTTGCCTTTGGAAACTAT
>NW_025843218.1:0-2047 GCF_002878395.1 Capsicum annuum | reverse complement strand
CCAACATTTCTTCCACATACATATTTTTGATATATATATATATATATATATATAAAATTACAATTATGGCACGTAAGGCACAAAATAGTGGTGAGGAGTAACTTTTTTATTGGTTAATATTTTGGTATGGATCTGATTAATCAACTAGTTTTCTGATTGTAAAATAGGGTATTTTTTAATTAGAGTTATCTATTTTAAGTATTGTGTTCCAAAGTTTAATCCTAAACTAATGTATGTACCCGCGAGATGCGCTGATAATATATTAAAATATTATTTCTCACCATTTTATATTTGGATGTCTCATTCAAACATGTTAAATCATATTATCTTTAAAAAAATTCAGCTATCATATTATTTCAACGAAACACGAATAATAATAATAATATTTATTTTACCCCCAACCACCCCACCTCCCACCTCCAACTCCATCTCCACACACACCTAGGGGTGAGCGTTCAGAAATTCGGTGCCGTTTTGGTGTTTTTTTTTTCGGTTTTTTCGGTTTTCGGTTCTCAATTTAGGTGTACCGAAAACCGAACCGAACAAATTTGGTGCGGTTCGATTCGGTTTATTAATTTTGATTTTTCAATTTTTGGGCCTCACTTTAATGGGTTAATTTTTAATTGGGCCTGCTAACTCGTCAATTTGTATTTCCTTGTATCTAATATCTAAAGTTCTATTGCAATGAGTGACATTTTATTTGTCATTGGCATTATATATGTACACACCACACTGGATATTCGTTATTTCGTTTCCAACACCTTAAACAAATGAAAAAAGATATTTTCTCAATTAAAAACTTAAATAGATTTATACATTGAATTTTCTCATGCATCATAAGTTATTTTCTTCTTCTTTACAAAAATGAAAAAAAAAAATACTATAAGAAACATTGACAGATACTGTGGAACCTTTCGGCAACAGAAATGAGAAAACTTTATGGATTTTAAATAAAATTTTTGTATGCAGTATGCGCTCACATAACTAAAAAGTAAAATGGCATTACATATGTACACACTACACAACATATTTGTTTTCAATACCTTAAACAAATGAAAAGTCAAAACTGAAAACTACAAAACAACTAAACAAGGGCAACTTCACAAGAATCCGAAGAACACACACACACACCTAGTAACTGGACAATGGAAATACTACACGTCCGACTAGAAGGAACCAAACTTAGACACTGCATCTTTAATACTACCTTCCCAGTGTATGAGTTATTTGTAACATCTGGGACTTTACTTGATGTATTCCCCTGATACAGTATGCAAAGCAGAAGGATCATCCTTCAGAAGATAGACAAGACAAAGCAGAACGATGAATTCGCTGAACTTGATTCCCATATCTTCGTTAATATCACACGGTTGAAATAGACTGTTGCTTTCTTCATCAGTAAAATTGATCTCTTTCTTACTGAAAGCGTGTTTCAACTCTTGCGGGTCTATTGCTCCATTACTGTCTTCATCTACAAACAACACAGATAATCATGGAATATAACTTTGCATTTTCGCAGGTTCTCATCGATTCCTGTGAATGAGAATTTTGCTCTGATTCATATCAAGCTCCGTCAACTTCAAAAGATATACTGCCTCAACCTCCACCTCCTCAAGTTTTAAATCATATTTCTTACTGATTGATGTTATAGCCTCCTCTGTCTCTTTCTTACACTCAGCTCTCAAATGCAATTTATGTTCAAAGAGAGAAAAACAGGTTAACAAACTGATGCATGGATTCCTGAATATATAATCATGGTGGATATTGGACACCAACTAGATCCTCAAGGCCCTTTGTCGCTTGTTCTTTTCCTTTATGTATTCTTTCCCATTCTATATGAAGAGGTCCAGCATGGAAAGTAAGAATTAAATTAGTGTTGGCCATCTGATGAACAGCACGCATGGGCATGGTGTTAGATCCCTGAACAAAGGCAACATTAGCGTTACAACATACATACAGATTCGTAGTTGATTAAGGATGAACTCTACTGACTGCTGGTGAGCTAGATTGATTGATGGTAACCCTAACGTCTAATCGAATATATGTA
>NW_025843217.1:0-2404 GCF_002878395.1 Capsicum annuum | reverse complement strand
AAATGACTTTAAATAAGAGATAATGGGTTACACCCAAACATTTTTTTTCTTTTGAAACAATAATCAGAAGAATGATAAGAATAGAAACATAAAAGAGAGCCCCCACAAATAAGCCCAAGTCGACACTACCATTAATCGAAATCGACAGTCCGTAGGATTCATAAATGAACATCTAGCATATATTCCCATAATATATGACCGGGAAACTCAAATAAGAAAAGAAAAATAGAACCTCCATTACCTATAATTTAGAGCCAATCACGTCTTAGAGGAAACAAAGAAGAATAGGACTAACCATAATCCTACATACTACGGCCAGGACGACTGTTACTCCGATCCTCCTCATTTCAACAGATTCTAGCGAAATGGTGGTTGAGGTATCCCAGGAATTTTTGACTTGCTTTTAGACCTTGTTCATTTTACTTTTGGCATATGAGAAGCCAAAGAAACCTAAGAGGTATTTTCTTATAGCGACGCGGCTAACTCAATAATTGTGACACCATCCAGTAACAACAACGGCTGAAATACCTTTAAATAACAACTACAAACAGCACAATACATGACTAGAACTATTGAATGCGAACGAACCACAAACTTAATTTGGAACCCCGCTACTGCTCCACAAGAAATACACAAAATGAGAGCATTATATCAATCGACAATGTTTCAAAATAGAGGGAAAAAGTCATGGAATCAGATTAGAGACGACAAGAGCCCTATGTCATACAATCAGCACAGTTCTTCATTGAAACAACAATCCTATGGCCTCTAGGACCTCTACAAAATACAACCCAGCACGTAAGATCACTAATATTCGCAACATAACGGTGACATAAAGCAGAAATGTACGAAACTAAATGAAACGGGGAGTCACCTGTCCGGGAGCAGCAAAATGGGACTGGAGCTATCAACAAAATTATCCCAACTGGAGCTGATGTTGTCGACTCGGGAACTTCCCATTGCTCGACTAGCTTCCCAGAAAGAATGGACGAGAAAAAATTTCGCAAAAATGAACTCTTTAATTTCGGAGTGCCCAACCCAATTTTTGAAACAACTTTTCGAACCAGCCTAAAAATTTCTACTTCAGTTTCTTTCAAAAACTCTGAATCTTCGACCTAAATTTTGAACTAAAATACTCAAAAATTTTCCTCTCTCAGACCTCAAAAATTTCGAACCCTAAAATGACGCAGAAGAAAACCGTTCCCCTTTTCGAACCTCCCCCCTTTTTTCCAAAAAAAAAAAACCCCCCCCCCCCCTTAGCTCAATCAATGAGCCTTTTATAGCCATCAAAATAAGGGTTCAATGAGGAAAAACCTTAATGAATTTCATGTGTGATGCCTCCATTTTGGAATATTCCCCCAACGGATTAAAAATCGTGGACCAATAAAAAAAGAAACAAATGAAATACACCCCTAAACCAATGAAAATCCTCCAAATGTGTACGAAATTGTACCTATTATCCCGAGAATCATGGGTTTGAGCCATTAGGGAGGGACAGCTCATCGGATTGTGGAAGCTTCGAGGGTTTTCTCGCATGAGACGCATGAGGAGGGCTACGAACTGGTTGATTTCGGGTGGATTTCGAGCTGGTAAGGTCAGGTTCGTTTGGATTCGGGTTGAGGGTTGTTGATCGATGCTGCTGTTATGCTTAAGGGAACAAGACATATAGGACTGGGCCGGGTCACAACATGAAATTGGGTTGGTTTGTTTATTAGGTTGGTTGATTGTATAATTGGGTTCAAAAATAGGTTATTTAATAACCCCTATTAAATCTAATTGGTTTATTAAATAATTTTACTATACGAATTAGATTAGAATAATCATAATTGAATTTAATTGGATTAAGAATAACTCAAATTAAATTTAATCGGATTAAAATAATCCCAATTAAGAAATGGTAACTTTTGGGATTAAGATTGTATTACAATTTAAATGACTTATTTAAACTCTAACCAAATTGAATATCTATTGGTCAATTGCATTACAATTGGGTCAATTGGATCTCAATTGAGTTCATATTTAATTCGTTCGCTAAATTGAATCGCAATATGGCACTAATCAAGTAATAAATTACCCTCGAGTTTCTTAATTTGATAAAAATCCAAAAAATATTCCTCCGAATAAAATATTTCGAGAGCAAATCATATTTAAAATCAAGACTTTATCCATTCGGATTAATTTTCAAATTTAATCAATAAAAAATGTAATTTTGATAAAATGTTCATTTAAATAACAAAATTTATACACTCTCGTATATATATGAAATACGAAAAATGTATAATCGTCAATTAAATGATAAAATTGCCTTGAATAATTACTTTAACCAGCATTTATTTGAGCAAAATAATTATTGTGATTTTATTTTAAAATTGAAGAAACTCGAAGTTAAATTGGATTACGGAGG
>NW_025843216.1:0-1008 GCF_002878395.1 Capsicum annuum | reverse complement strand
AAAAAAAAAAGGAGAGGGAATTCTTTGCATGCACATGCAATCTGTATACTCAGTTGATACTCTTTTATATCACATTGATACACTTAAATTCAACATCAGATATCCACTGACCTCCGTATTTTATTATTATTGAAACTAAAATTGAAGTTGAAGCCATTATTTTGTATCAATTTTGAACAAATTTATAATGGAAAAAAATTATAGAAAGCTAATTGAATGCAGATTTTTGGAGATTTTATACAAAATTTATGGAATAAAAAAGATTAATTGAAGTATCGAAAAAGGTAAAAGAATGGAGGTTTGGGAGTTTGAATAGAAAGGCAATTGTAAATGAAAAGGAAAGAAAGAAAGAGAAAATTACTTTAACGACATTTTCGATTATGTTTAAGCGTATGACAGTGAAAGTTAGCAAGTGAAATTAATTTGTGGCTATTTATAGGGTATTTAATTTTGAGTGTTATTTTTATGATATTATTTTAGTTTTAGGAGTTATTGCTGTCCTTTTCCCTAATATTTATCCATTAGTAACAGATTAATACAAAATGCAATATTAATATAAAATCTATAATTCTTCAATTGCTTCACTTTACATTTTACTTTCCAAGTTTTTAGAGAGTTCTCATTATTTTCTCATCTTATTTTCGTTTTACTTTTCCCATTCGTCAAGTTTTGATTTAGGTTTGTTTCTCTTCTTTCTCTTTTTTCTTGTGAAATTATGTTATAGTTAATTATTTTATGAAGTTAAATTTTTAATAAGTTTTCTCCAATTCTTCATTCTTCTTTATGCTCACTTTTTATGTGAAGGAAACTTCCAGACAAGCTATTGTGACTAATGACTTACAAATTGAACCAATGAGTATCCACATAATATTACTTTGAGAGATAATAGTTTAAACGTCTTAGTAATTTGCCAACTTAATTTTAATTGGAACTACTCTATGACCATTATTTTTTTTTTTATCTTTTTAGTGAAATCATTTAATTTTTTCTTCAATCACATTATAATTG
>NW_025843215.1:0-1487 GCF_002878395.1 Capsicum annuum | reverse complement strand
TATGATAAATCCTCATAAATTATCATATCGTCAAAATTCATCATAGGTAATCATAATTCCTCATAACATCTCAACACTTTGACTCAAATCTCGGAGTGAATCGGTAATTCAAGAAACATAACTTTCATGGACAGGGGAGTTTTCTATAACCTACAACCCAACGTGAGCTACGTGGAATACCAACGTTTGAAACCCCCATTGGCTAGAGCTTAATACTCTTTGCCAAGGAGTACGACCTTAAAACTACAATAATCATAATAGGGCTCTCTAGCCAATAATATCATCATCAAACAACCTTATGGTGGCACATAGGTTTGGGAAAATACCAAATCTCCCTCTTGGTGCTAAGTACTACTCCCCGATAAGCTTAAAACACGTTAGGAGATCCACCATAATCCTCACAAGGGTCTATCATAAAGACCAAAACAAATATCTCAATATATAATTCATCAACCATTTTTGGATTCCTAACCCCAACTTCGACTAAAAACATTTCAATCTTTTTCAACATCAACAAGGTATCAATGCATTGAACCATAACCGACTCGACATTTGGACAAGGATATGAAGACTCAATACGTAATATTTTCAACAATTCAACACATCAAATCATCCGGAAAAAAAATACCAAAATTCATCTCAACATCTATATGAAAATCAATATTTCTCATAGTCAAAATCATCTTGACTCTGCGAGTTCAAGGTCAATGTACTCAAATTACTATTCTTTCAATTTGACAATTAAATCATGACAATAGCTTTTGAAAAGCACTTGAGACCTTCAATTCAGAATAAGAATACATATCCCGTAGTACAACTCAAATCATGACTTTTATCTCGAAAGCCTTTAGAAATATCAATTCATTGTAGTAGTATACAATTCATAGCATAAATTCTCAATTTAAGAAGTAGAGTAATGAAGTAATCATGTATATCCATATTAGAAAAAAAATTCAAAGTCTTATAAATCCTTCATCAAGTAATTTGAGTGTATACCCATTTTCGAATATCATGAAATTTCAATAGTAGAACTCAACCTTTTTAAATGTCAAAATGTAATAATTTATCAAGTCATGACAACATCAATATTTTTGAGAAAATATCAACACTCATGGTAACATCTCAAATATTATATCTCAATATGCTCAATGATTCAATTTCGTCATAAAGAAGCTTTAAGCTTATCATAAATCTCAAAATCATTCCAAAATACCATTTCAACAAATATCTCAAAATCATTCAAAATAAAAATATTAAATTTACAATTATAGATATCAAGACATCTCATGTATCAAATATATATTCAATAATTCAAATCATCATTGGGAAGCATAAAGCTTGACGCATATCTCAAAATATTATTTCACAATACCATCTCGACATACGTCTCAAAATCATTCAAAATACCACCTCGTGGTAAAAGTGTGTAATTCAAAATGATAATTGTTAAATCATATCATGAAAAAATTTAGATAATCATATAAATC
>NW_025843214.1:0-4823 GCF_002878395.1 Capsicum annuum | reverse complement strand
TATCTGCATATATATTTACAAAAATACATATCTGACTCACATTTATATATAAATATATAGGACACAAAATCTCTATAAAAAATGACAATTATATACATATACATATAGGTAATAAAAAATATCTGATACATATCTTAAACAGTAAAAGAAAATAAACAAGTACACATGTTACCCTCTAAAATGACATAGTATGTACAGTTCAAGGACAAATCCAACACCGTATAAAATACATATAGCTCTGCATATGTATTTACAGAATATATACCTGATTCATACGTAAATTCTTATTTTATATGAGTCACATTTGTATTTCGCAAATACATATGAAAATACATAGTATAGTTATGTTTGTTACTGTTTAATATGAATATGATATGTATTTCGTAAATACATATGTATATTTTGTATCGTAAATACATATCCAGATCTGTATGGCTATATATTTTGTATGTTTTTTTAATATGTATACGTGATATACATATTTGTCTTTTCAAAATAAAAGTTAGAAGAGTAACAAAAGGGAAAAAAATATAAAAAGAAAAAAAATGAAAAAAAGAGAAGTGAAAAAAAAAAAAGAGAAATAGAAGTGTAAAAAAATAAAAGTTATGAAATGCTCTCGCCTATGTTGTATAAAATATATTTTGTTTTTGGATTGTTCTACATACCAGTACCTTTGTGTATTGACCCCCTATATTTTAGGTTATGTGGTATAGTCCCATGGTCCATCATATCAGTAGAACATTTGAGATTTGACAGAATTGGTGAGCAATTTATCTTTCGGAAGGCATTTATTTATATGTTGAGTCTTTCAGTATATGGTCCAGCCGTGGGCTTTGTCCCGGCCTAGACAGTTAGTATTTAGTAGAGGCTTTGTAGACAATAGTTAAAGTGTTGTATTGTCTTGTCTTGTTGACACATTTCAGATTATAAGTTTCCAATGAACACAGTTATATCTCGCACTTTGATTTATGTATGGATTATGCTTATGATTACATACTAAGGGGTCTCTTGGACCTTCATAGTTCAGGATGCCAGTCGCGGCCAGGACCTCGTCTCAGGTCGTGACACTCTTTTTCCTTTAATTATTTTTTCGGTGCTTGTTGGCCCTAAATAATTTCATAAAAATAAATTTGTATCTTAATTTCTATGAATTTTGAAATATAGAAAAAGAGATGATTCACTTTTCCCTATCATATTTTAAATATTTTAACTAAATATAATTAATTATTTTAACATCAAAATCACATAAAATATTTTGATAATCGCATTCGTATTCTTTTTTCGTAATTTTGTTTTAGTATATTTATTTTTGAAACGACACTTTGTGACTACATCTATATATATATATATATATTTGAAACGATACTTTGTGACTACATATATATATACTTTGTGACTACATATATGTATACTTTGTGACTACATATATATATATACTTGTGACTACATATATATATATGTGTGTGTGTGTGTGTGCGCGTGCGCGCGCGCATGTGTACATATTTGTTAATATTAAAAATATTAAATTACAAAATTATTAAAATTGTATACAAAATTATGTCTATAATTTATATATGTATGTACCTAAAAGTAATTTTTAGGGTAGTAAGAAGCATTGATAAAATTAATTTCGATAGAAAAAGAGTATTTCAACCAACAATAACTCAATTTCAAATTTCATATACTCTCACCCATAAAATTTCAGCCAAAGAAGCCTAAAAAAATTGACCCAAAACTTGATCCAATATCCACATCCACTTCATCAATCCACTCCACCCTATATCTACTAATTGTGTGTTGTCATGTCAGCGAAGAAACATAAAAACCACCCAACAAATACCAACTTGTCTCAGCCTTTAGATATTTTTAATCCAAAGGACCATATTGCATCAGCTTTATATATGTATATTTATATATTTATTTAATTCTTTTATACTTGAGATGATTTATAACCGTCTAATCAAACGATCGGAAAATCTAAAATTCAGTCAACAATGTCAGCATAAAGAGGTGTTTTTTCCCCAAGAAAAGAAGAAAAACCTTTTTCTCAACCCTCTTCAATAGCTCCATTGAGCGGTCTTTTCCCCTTTCCCAAAACAACAATAACGATCTGCCCCTCTCTTTCCTTTCTCCTCCTTCCTCCTCTCTCTCCATCCTAAATCGAAAAATGTCATAACCTTAGTCACTGCGCCACCACTGTCCCCTAGCCGCTAGCCTGCAAGATTCAGCAACCTGTTGAATCCAAAAAAAACAAAGAAAGTAATTCTTAAAATTGTGCTACAACCCATCAATGGCCTGAAAAGGCTGAAGATTCGAAAAGAATTTGTCTAGGGGGTTCAAATTTCAAATTCTGAATCACCATTTCACATGTTTTGAGAATTTTTGGTTTTAAATCCGGATTTTCAAGTCCGGATTTGCACTTATAAATATGGTGTTTTCATCCCATCGAAAAGGAATAAAAAATAGAGGTAAAAAATAAGAGTAAAAAGCAAGGTAAAGTTTAAGGAAAGGTGAAAATTTGAGGGTTTGGAATGGGTCAGGAAGGGGAGGAAAATATAATTTTGAGGGTAAAGAAACAGTGAAAAAATGACTAAAAAAAGGAGTTTAAAGTTAAGGCCATTCATTTCTTTGATTCAGTTCTAAATTGAGTTTCTCGGGTTCGAGTTAATCGTCGAAATCTTGACATTGGAGCTTCAGTTTTGCTGCACCAAACAAGGTGGGAACCTAACTCCTTTTATCTTCATTTTCATCCCTTTCGCTGCATCTATTTGATTTCAAGAATATGTGATTTATATCGAGTTTTGAGTTTATGTTGTTGTTATTGTTGGGTTCGAAATCGAGAGGGCGTCATGCGGAAGCTTAAAGTTTGCAAACCTTGAGATGATAAATCAGACGATAAAGAAAACTAAACCAAAACATAATATTATTAATATGTTTTAGTCAAGAGACCTACATATTGAAAATCTAATATCGAAAAACATTAAACCTATTGGGAGAAATCTCCCCCTAAACAAAGACCCTTTAAAGACTACATTGAGGATGCTCTTATGTTATGGTATGAGAAAAGGAGTCTTCTATTTATAAATGTCCAAAACCTTCTCTACAAAAAAGAGGTTAGCCAAATACGGAAAAGAATTATATTCTTTTTCTTTCAGGAAAAGTAAAAGTAATTATGATAACTTTTATTTTCTTTCTAAGAAAAAGTAAAACTTAAATATAGTAAGAAAATCAGGGCAAAACCCCAAACAAATCTCCCTATTTTGGCTTGATTTTCTTCACTTGATCCGTCTTCTCTTCATATTACGTGCATGAACTTCGTTCTTGATATAATCTTCATAACTGCTGCTTGCCATGGTTAAAAATAAGGTTTAAAATATCATGGTTAAAAATTGGTTTAAAAGTAATATTTTATTTTTATTTTAAAGATGCAACAACAGGAGTGTTGAAAATATGGTTGAAACTTGTTCTCCACATGTTGTTCGACAAAAATCTTCATTATCATCCAAATTGTTGCAGCTTGATTTTGAAACCGCTTTGAACCTGTTTAATCTCGTCTCACCACACCATTGGACCATTGAACCGTAAGCTTTGATACCACTTGTTGGGTTCGAAATCGAGAGAGCGTCATGCAGAAGCTTAAAGTTTGCAAACCATGAGATGATAAATCACACGACAAAGAAAACTAAACAAAAACATAATATTATTAATATGTTTTGGTCAAGAGACCTACATATTGAAAGTCTAATATCAAAAAACATTAAACCTATTGGGAGAAATCTCCCCCTAAACAAAGACCCTTTAAAGACTACATTGTGGATGCTCTTATGTTATGGTATGAGAAGAGGAATCTTCTATTTATAGATGTCCAAAACCATTCCTCCAATAAAGAGGTTATCCAAATATAGAAAAGAATTATATTTTTTCTTTCAGAAAAAAGTAAAAGTAATTATGGTAACTTTTATTTTCCTTCTAAGAAAAAGTAAAATTTAAATATAGTAAGAAAATCAGGGCAAAAACCCTAACAGTTATTTCTATAAAAAAATAATGTAAAATAAAATCCCGATTCAAAATTATTTTGTGTGTGAATATACAATATTCATGTGCAGTTGTTTCTCTTGAATTTCACCGTCGGGTATAATTTTGATTATGAAATTTGTCTCTTGTGTGAATAAATGGTATTGTGAATCGGCGTGTTTTATTGGATTACGGGAAGATATCTCTGAACCAGATTTCAAAACCAAGTATGACTCTATTTTAATTCACACCAAACGTGTATGCCCATTAATATATTTTTGCAAAAAAATGAAGATTTGGTCCCTTTCTCTGTCGTGTTTTGTTTCAGGCTAAATGAGGAAACAAATGACTGGACGTTCAAGTAAAAAATGAATTCTTGAGTTAGAATATATGGAATCCTTACTTTCCTTTTTGACCTCTTTTGATCCCTCTCGCTGGTTGGTTTCTAGAAGTGTTGTTTGCCTTAATGCAGTTTTGATAATATCTTCTTATCGATGTGGTAATCTCTCTGTGAATCCGGCAACTAGAATTCTAATAATGTGGCTTTACCAATCCCTTTCTCTATAATCGTTTGTATATTTATGTGGTCCTAACTAGTAAATGGATTTGTATTCATAAACTCCACATAACACTTCCATCAAAGTATTTCTAAGGGGTACAGAGCTCATACACAAGGAAATAATGGATTTGTGGACCGGCGACTTCTTTAACTGCTCTTCGACAGAATAGTCATTGGGTTGTATCTTCTTCTAAAATTCCGTGGCCTCAGCATCAGTAATATTCCTCTTTGGGTTCTGCTCTTTCTTGGT
>NW_025843213.1:0-1281 GCF_002878395.1 Capsicum annuum | reverse complement strand
ATTTTACCAGAATCTTAGTTTCTAGACTTCTTACGATGATGGACGTCGACGGTCCGTCGATCAAGCAACGGTCCGTCGATTCCGTTGGTTTGCTTGAACTTTCTTTGCATCTGTTTTATCTTCATCTTAGTACCTGCACACTTACATGAACCTTTCAGTTTTAACCAATGAACAAAATACTTAAAAGCAAAGCTTTCCTTCAACAAAAATGTGGGTTGCCTCCCACTAGGGCCTGATTTATTATCGCGGCACGACTTGGACATCTCGATTACTCAATTTCGTCAAGATCAATGTTAGAAATACTTTTTACCGAGTAATTAGGACCGATATACAGTTTAACACGTTGGCCATTAACTTTAAAGACTCCTCCGTCTTTACTTTCAAGTTCAACTACTCCAGACGAGTAGACTTGATTTACCTTGAATGGCCCTGACCATTTGTATTTTAGCTTACCTGGGAATAGCTTGAGTTTGGAGTTTAAAAGTAGTACCAGGTCTCCTTTTTGAATGCTTCGATGCATGATTCTCTGATCATGGTACTTCTTCATCTTCTCTTTATAGAGATTTTCTCTTTCATAAGCATTTAGACGGAATTCATCCATCTCATTAAGTTGTCCTATTCTCAATTCTTCTGCTTCCTTCCAATCCAAATTCAACTTCCTAAGTGCCCACAACGCCTTATGTTCTAATTAAATTGGTAAATAACATTCTTTGACATAAACCATTTGGTATGGTGACATTCCGATGGGCGTTTTGAATGCTGTTCTATATGCCCATAGAGCGTCATCCAATTTTTGGGACCAGTCCGTCCGACTTGCATTTACAGCTTTAGCCAAGTTAGCTTTTATCTCTTTGTTTGATACCTCCACTTGACCACTGGTTTGTGGGTAGTATAGAGTTACCACCTTGTGTTGTCTTACTTCGTATTTAGCAAATGCAGCTCAGAACAACCTATTACAAAAATGTGAGACACCATCACTTATGATAGTGCGTGGTACCCCAAATCTAGAAAAGATATTTCTTTTTAGGAATGCAATGACTCGTTTCCCTTCATTATCGGCTAGAGCAACGGATTCCACCAACTTTGATACGTATTCAACTATGACAAAAATATACTTCATCCCAAAAGAACTGACAAAGGGCCCCATGAAATCGACCCCCCATACATCAACTATATCTAATTCCATTTTCTTATTTATCGGCATCTCATGGTTTTGGAAATTGACCCTTGTCTATGGCATTGGTACACCTTCGAGCAAATTCATGAGTATCCTTGAATAGA
>NW_025843212.1:0-1399 GCF_002878395.1 Capsicum annuum | reverse complement strand
CTTACTTTTTCTTTTGCGCTATGATGTCTTATATCATAGGTGCTGACACTGAGTTCCTGAATCACACCTAGATTTTTAGATCATCAGCAGCACATTAGCAGTGGTAAGTCCTTATCATCTGAGGACAAATTACTTTACTTTATATCTTTATTTCAGTAGTTAGTAGAGTTAGTTGGGGGCCTGTCCCATCAACTCTCAGTTAGTCAGTCTTAGAGGCTTGTCAGACACTACAGTCAGTTAGTTATTCAATTTATCAGTATTTTCTTAGATTTAGATAGTTGTTCCCTTTCTAGATTTATAATTTAGTTTTGAATCCAGTTGATAAAACCTTATGGCAATATGAGTATTTTTCTGCATTTATAATGTTATTATTCAGTGCTCACAGCAGATACCAGCTCATGGGTTAGCTTGTGGTCCCTCAGGACTGTAAGCACCATGTAATGACTAGGGGTAGTCACGGGTTGTTACAGTAATTTTCACATAGATACAAACCACCATGAGCATCAGAGTATTCATAATTAAAACCATTTTCACAAGAATAATCACTAATCGGGTTTCCTAAACATACAAGCAAACTGAAGCTATTCTTACCCAAGTGATCATTTTTTTCCAATAGTAGGAGATCACTATCAAGAATTGAATGGTTAGCATAATCTTCACTTTATTCTATATTTTTAGTGGATTTCAAGAAATAGGACAACATGTGAATCTTAAGCTTACCACCTTGTCCTTTAAACACATCACATTGCATATCACTAGGTGTCATACAAGGACTGATCTCACTATTTTCACACATGACATCTTTCTTTGAGAAAGAATTACTATCCAAAGGTCAGAATTTAAAGCATGCAAGTTCACTCTCACAAAGACATATGTCATTCTTCACAACATTTTCATTTTCATAAATTCTATGAGCAAAACTAATAATAATACTTTCGTCACACAATATGCTCAAAGAATCATTTCCATCCTCATGATCAACTCTATCAACATTATCATTAACTTGAGATTCATCAAGCACTCCACATACATGCTGAAGTAGTGGACTACATTTATGAGTAAGTTGATCATTGTACACACCTTCACTAGTTTTTGGTAACTCACCTACCAACGTAGACTCACCTTGGTTTTCACATTGTCAAATAGTGTGTGACTACTCTCATCACTTGGCAATAGGACCTCATTCAATTTACAAGTGCTAGAAATAGGTGGACACAAATTGATCTCATGAGAATAATTAATTTAGTCATATATAGGGTCAATTAGTTCTTGCTTACTTACAACAAGAATTTGATCTTCATGAAACCTAGCAATGCCAAGAGTATCACAAAGGGAAGGCTTATGCAAATCCTTTGGCAAACCACCAACTACATTCACTTGGATACTACTAGCCACATCA
>NW_025843211.1:0-2487 GCF_002878395.1 Capsicum annuum | reverse complement strand
CGCTTTTTTTAGCATGGTTTAGGGACTAAAGTGTGTCTTAGTATAGCTTTTCACCCGTAATTAGATGGGTAAGCTGAAAATACTATTTCAAACTCTAGAAGATATGGTGTGAGCCTGTATGATTGGCTGTGGTGGTAGTTGGTTCGACCACTTTCCTCTCATTGAATTTGCTTATAATAATAGTTACTATTCTAGCATTGGTATTGCCCCATTTGAGGCATTGTATGGTAGAAGGTGTAGATCTTCTATTAGATGGTTTGAGGTTGGTGAAGCAGAGATATTTGGCTTGAATTTAGTTCACCAAGCTATAGAGAAGGTAAAAGTGTTTCAGGAAAGGCTTAAGACCATCCAAAGTTTCCCAAATTGCTATACAGACGTAAGGTGAAGGGACTTGAGTTTGGGGTTGGAGATTGGTTGTTCTTGAAGGTGTCTCCCATGATGGGAGTACTGAGGTTTGGAAAGAAGGGGAAACTCAGTCCTAGGTATGTTGGCTTGTAATTGATTTTGAGGAGGGTTGGTGATATTGCGTATGAATTGGATTTGCCCTCTAACATGAGTTCCATTAATCCAATATTCCATGTGTCCATGTTATGGAAATGCATAGGTAATCCTTCATTGGTTGTTCCTTTGGAGAACATTGGTATTTTAGATTCTTTATCCTATGAGGAGGTCTCGGTGAGGATCTTGGATCGGCAAGTTCGTTGGTTGCAAATGAAAGGCTTGGGTTCTATAAAGGTTCTATGGCGGAACCAAAAGTTTGAGTAAACTACTTGGGAGGTCGAGGAGGACATGAAGTCCAAATATCCATTCCTATTCTCGATTCCAGAAATTCATACTTAAGGTATGTGTTGTTCTTAACATCTTTACAGTCTGTATTTGTTAAAGAAAAAGGGGTGGTTTACTTGGCATCTTTGTTTTCTAATTTGGTGAAAGGTAAGAGCAGAGGCGTGTGGAGTCTAATTGTGCTTGTATTGTCGTGTCCCATAATTTGAGGACAAATAATCCTGAGGGGGGAGACTGAAACAACCCAAACTTTAGAACTTGCAAATTTCTTGAGTCTTGAACTTTTTTCTCATCATATGACTCACACCATAAGTCGTATGGTGAGGTGACAGGTCTAGGGACCCTAGTCGTGTGTTAATCAGTGTGTTGTTGGCCAAGTTCTGTCCTAGTTACGAGAGACTTCATACAAGTCGTATGGTTTTGTGATGAGAGGTTTAGGGTCTAATAGTAAGTTGTCCAGTGTTTAGCCCTTGATGTTCTGCCTTGGATATGACTTCGTGGTACTAGTAGTATGGTATTGTGATGAGTTGGTCAAGAGAGTCGTATGTTGGACAGAATACGGTGTTCAAAATTCTAATCTAGTGACAACTTGAAGGTCCACACATATGTTGTGGTGACGAGTTAGAGGATCATCTTGTACCCACCTACGAGTTTTCCACAGCTTTTAAGCTGAGAGTATTTTGGACATTCCCCACCTCAATCCCTTAATATCTCACATCTTATAACACATTTTGGTCATTTATTCTACACTTGAGATGATTAAAACACTCTCTAAACTCTCTCAAAAACCTCTCAAGAAGATTGGGCTAAGGTTTCTTCAAGGTGGTCATTTAGAGGTTTAAGGATCAAAATCTCTCTGTAAATTTTTGTAACTTAGGAATGTGACTCCTCTTTCATTGTCAGTTCACAAAAATTAAGTGTCTTAAACATTGTTCATAAACCATTATGGTGGTTTTGAAAACCATGGTTGAGGGTTTAAATGCATAATGTTGAGTATTGTTTTCTCATGGTTTAAATTATGACTATACATGTTTTGATAATGGCTTTGCACATGTGGGTGCTTACGAATCATGATTTAAACTAAGGGGTCATGGTTAACCCTAACTTAATGGTTTTTGGCTTGAATAATGGTTTGATAATGGTATGCCCTCAACCTATTTGTGAAATTGCCTATGAGAATGGTCGTCATATGTTGAATTGTGTTTTGAATTAAGACATTGGCCTAATAATGTAAGTGGTTGGTAAATGGTTTTATGAGAGACTTGTTGGCCATAAATTGATTTGAATTACTAAATGGGTTTGATTCCCTAAATGTTGAATTGAATTGATGACTTCGTTAGACAGTAGGTTTGAGTCCCAAGATGATTAATAATGGTTATGGCATGTTGTACTCTTACAAGTGGGGTTAGTATAACGATACCAATAGGACGCCTTTGGTAAGTAACTGAATTAATAATTGTGTATATGTAATGAGTATTTTAATTGGGCTTTAAGGCAGGATGTGTAGTCGGGCCATGAAAGTAGAGTTCGAAGAACTAATATTGAAAACCGCGCTAGCTAGTGCGGCTGTCTATATGACTGAGAGGTTTGAGTCACCTGAATGGATATATGAATGGGAGGTTTGAGTTTCCCAAATTGTATACATTGGTGCTTAAGTCGCCTTGACTATGCCGGGAGGTTCGAGTCCCCCATAAAGGCATATGC
>NW_025843210.1:0-2263 GCF_002878395.1 Capsicum annuum | reverse complement strand
ATTTGGAAAGATATTTGTTTGATTTTATGAAATCAAGAAGCTCGAGAATAAACACGGTGTTAATTCATATCGAATTTCGATTCAATTTAGTCAATTGTTTAAATTTGGACCTTAATTGAAATCAATTCGGCCATTATTGCAATGCAATTGGTCAAATGAATTTTAATTAGGCTAGATTTTAAATGCAATTGTCTAAATTTTTCCTTTCTGGCCATTTAATAAATAGCCAAAGTAGCCTGACCTATCCAATCCCAAAATTAATTGGGAATCTAATTGGGGTTATTAAATTTAATAACCCCAATCTTGAACCAATTAAATTAATCCCATTAATAGGCCCAATCGACCAGATCCCCAACATTGACCCAACTCAATTAATAACCCCCAGCCCAAAACATCCTCCTGACCCGGCCCGATCTACCTTTATCTTCTCCTCCACCAACGATACAAACACAACAACAACAGTTCGACGCCATCAACAACCCGACCAACTCCAAATACCCGATTCCATCAACCCCAACCCGTCTATTTTTCTTCACACGCATCTCACGCATCTGTAGAACGAGAAAAGGATTCAAAAATCTTTTAGAACGAGCCTAACTAACCCCCCAACGGTTCGATTTTGTGATATTCGGGTGTAATTGTACAATTCCGTACATGTATGTCACAATTTCATTGGCTCATAGTGAAAATTCATTTTCCCCCAATCTCATTGGTCCACCAATTTCAATACTGGTACGTTTGTTAATGAAACCACAAGCCAAAGGGGGAATTCGAATTTCAAATTCGAAGATACCTTATTTTTCAAGTCCCAAAAATACCCCCAGTTCGTCTTCTATATAAGAAACGATTGGGTCACTGTTTTAAAAGGAGATTTTGGGGGGGTCGAAACTTTGGGGTGTTCGAAAATTCTTGAAAGGTTTTTGGGGGATTTTTCTCTTCTTTCCGGGTTGGAGATTCTAGAATTGGAAAATTTTTAGAAAAATTCTAGGGTTAGGAACTTCAGTGCAGAAGATTTTCTGAGAGCTAGCTAGGTCGGAAAAGGGAGGTTGGAAAAATTTCATAGAAATATTGAGGTTGGAAATCTTCGATTCAGAGAAGCAAAGGAAAAGCAGAGAAAAGAGGGGTTGAGAGAAGAGGGAACAGTTCCTTAGCAAAAAAATCTAGAGAAAGAGGTGCGCTGGTCGAGATTTTGGTAAAGACATCAACTTTCCGGTGGTCGTGATCTCCCTACCCGCTCGTCGTCTCGTTTTGCTGCACTTAAAGAGGTAAATACACCCTGTTTTCCCTTCAATTTGACCATTTTTCTTCTTCGTCTCTTTTTTTTTCCATAGCTGATGTAGCCGTATTCGTGATCTTGTATGCTGGGTTTAGCTGCTGTAGAGGTCTTGTAAGACCATAGGATACGTTGGATGAAGGAATGTTTGTCATGTCATTATGTTTGATGCTAAACTCCAGGTTCAGTCTTGAAAAATTTTGGTTTTTAGTCTCATTTGCGCATCTCAATTTCATAATCGGTTATCTGATTTTGACATCGCTAATTAGCTTCCAATTTGCTGCTTTGTATTCTATATTGCTTCTAAGTTTGACTTACTGAGTTTGATAGAGATTCCTATTTCAATTTTTTGCTTCACTGGCTTGGTAAATGTTTGTTTTGTTCGAGTAGTCGGCCTTCTATTTAGATGGTAATATCACTAGCAGGAACACTTTTACAAGTTTCTTTGGCTTCTCAAATGTCAAAGAGAATGACCAAAATGTGTCCAACAATGAAAGGTCGCCAAGAGATCCTAGAATCTCCTCGACGGCCATTTCGTTTGAGTCTATTGAAATAAGGAGGAGAACAAAAGATATTGTATCTCACTGGCTCCTTTCTTTAGTTTATTGATTGTGTTTCCCTTTTACTAAAATTTTGAAGATTGATTCTTTGCTTTGGATTCATTTCATGCCAATAGTCTTGTTTGTTTGAAGTCGAAAGAATAAAATGGCTATGTTGAAGAATATTATACATGAGAATGGATTGGGTCTTGTCGATGTCCAAAATTATTGCTATGTGTGTATTCTCCCTCAAGGATGGCTCGTAGATTTCTTTTAGTTATTAATTTCAAGGTCTAAAACTCTTGAGGTTTTGTAAGACCATAGTTGGAGAATAGCCGTATTCGACTCTCAAGCTTGCTGTTTTGAATAATGGAAATTCGGGAGGCTGTTTTGCACTATCGCGACTTTAAGTAGTTTGAGGTTTATTTGGAGTAAAAGAGGAACTTTTGGG
>NW_025843209.1:0-4368 GCF_002878395.1 Capsicum annuum | reverse complement strand
TCATGTCAAAGCTTGAACGAACAAAATGAAGGGAACAATGATGATTGCAAGGACGATGACGAGGAACGATTAGTTGAAGATATGGAGGAATTTGAGAATCATTAAAAACCTAATCTGGAGGAAACTGAAACAGTCAATTTGGGAGATCACGATGAAATTAAAGAGACAAGTGTCAGTATCCACCTGGCGGCACCACAAAGGGAAGAGCTCATCCACCTGTTGTGTGAATACATTGATGTGTTTGCTTGGTCCTATGAGGATATGCCGGGGTTGAGCACCAGCATTGTGTCACACAAGTTGCTGATAAATTCTGAGTTTGATCCAGTCAAACAAAAAATACAGAAGTTCAAGCCAGATTTGAGTCTAAAGATCAAGGAAGAAGTGACAAAACAGATCCAGTCTAAGGTTGTCAAGGTCACAAAATATCCAACGTGGTTGGCCAACATCGTCCCTGTGCCGAAGAAGGACGACAAGATTCGAATTTGTGTTGACTACAGAGACTTGAACAGAGCCA
Organism: Capsicum annuum; assembly: GCF_002878395.1. Lineage (NCBI taxonomy): Eukaryota > Viridiplantae > Streptophyta > Magnoliopsida > Solanales > Solanaceae > Capsicum > Capsicum annuum. The sequence continues at coordinate 3,854 of NW_025843209.1, read as the reverse complement.
GTCCTAAAGATAATTTTCCATTGCCCAACATCCACATTATCATCGATAACTGCGCAAAACATAAAATGCAGCCATTCATTGATTGTTTCATCGAGTATCATCGGATATTGATGGATAAAAAAGATGCATAAAAAATGGATTTTATTATGCCCTAGGGCGTTTATCATTACAGGGTAATACCGTTTGGTCTCAAGCCCGCGGGTGCAACATATATGAGGGCTATGACGACTATTTTCCATGATATGATCCATAAAGAGATTGAGGTGTACATGGATGATGTAATTATCAAATCCCGTGAGAGTTCGGATCATCTGGAGAAATTCTTCAATAGATTAAGAAGGTACAGTTTGAAGTTAAATCCTGCTAAGTGTGCTTTTGGTGTGCCATCAGGAAAGTTATTGGGGTTCATATCATCAGAAGAAGGATCTAGCTAGACCCATCCAAAATCAAGACAATTCAAGACTTGCCACCGCCAAGGACCAAGAAGGAAGTTATGAGTTTCATAGGTCGTTTGAATTACATTAGCAGATTCATCGCTCAATCAACAGCCATATGCGATCCAATTCTTAAGATGTTGAAGAAAAATGCACTGAATGAGTGGACAGAAGAATGTTAGAGAGCTTTTGACCGCATCAAAGAATACCTGTCCGCACCACCAGTTTTGGTCCCGCCGAGAGAAGGAATTCTATTATTGCTTTACCTGTCAGTCTCAGAAAATGCTTTCAGATGCGTCCTTGGGCAACATGATGAGACCAGTAGGAAAGAGAAGGCCATTTACTACTTGAGTAAAAAGTTTTTGCCATACGAAGCCCATTACACTCTTGTAGAAAGGACATGTTGTGCTTTGACTTGGACAGCACAAAAGTTGAGGCATTATCTGTCGTCCTACACAACATACCTCATCTCGAGAATGGATACATTAAAGTACATATTCCAGAAGGCCATGCCTACGGGGAAGCTAGCCAAGTGGCAAATGTTGCTGAGTGAGTTTGACATTATGTATGTAACACAAAAAGCAATCAAGGGGCAAGCCTTAGCAGATCATTTGGTAGAGAATCCAGTCGATGAAGAATATGAGTCACTTCAAACTTACTTTCCAGATGAGGAAGTCTTGTTCGTAGGAGAAGATATTACAGAGATTTACCCTTGATGGAGGCTATTTTTTGATGGGGCAGTCAACTTCAAAGGTTTAGGAATCTGAGCAATTTTGGTGTTAGAAATGGGCCAGCATTATCCAGTGACTACTAAGTTACGTTTCCCATACACCAATAACATGGCTGAATATGAGGCTTGCATCCTGCATCTTAGATTGGCACTTGATATAGGTGTTCGTGAATTATTAGTCATCGGAGATTCAGATTTGTTGATTCACCAAGTACGGGGGGAATGGGCGGTAAAAAATCCCAAGATTACTCCTTATGTAGAGCTGGTGCATGAATTATGTCAAAGATTCAAGGATGTTGATTTTAGACATATCCCACGGATACAAAATGAGTTTGCTAACGCTTTGGCCACAATATCTTCCATGATTCAGCACCCGGATCAGATTTACATTGATCTTTTGGAAATAAGCTTGAAAGAGCAACCCACGTATTGCATACACGTGGAAAAGGAGCTTGATGGAAAGCCCTGGTACTCTGACACTAAGAGGTATTTGGGATCTGGAATATATCCTGAAGAGGCTAGTAACAACCAAAAGAAGACAATCCGACGTTCGGCAAAGAATTACTTTCTGAGTGGGGAAATTCTTTTTAGGAGGACTCCTGATTTTGGATTCCTAAGATCGTCGATGCTGCAGAAGACAATAAATTGATAAAAGGCGTACACGCTGGAGTTTTTGGGGCCCACATGAATAGGTTTGTCCTTGCCAGAAAGATCCTGAGAATCGGTTACTTTTGGATGACTATGGAAAATGATTGTAGAAAGTATGTACAAAAATGTCCAAAATGTCAGATACACGGAGATTTGATTCGAATGCCTCCACATGAGCTTCATGCAATGAGTTCACCTTGGACCTTCATAGCTTGGGGCATGGATGTTATCGAACCAATAGAGCCATCGGCATCAAATGGACATAGATTTATTTTAGTCGCCATCGATTATTTCACTAAGTGGGTTGAAGCGGCTTCGTACAGAGCTGTCACTAAGAAAGTGGTTGCGGATTTCGTCAGGAATAACTTGATTTGCCGGTTAGGAGTACCGGAAGTGATCATTACTGATAATGGGGAAAACTTGAATAGTCAGTTGATGAAAGAAATTTGTGATCAGTTCAAGATTGTGCATCACAACTCGACTGCATATCGTCTCCAAATGAATGGAGCTGTGGAAGAGGCCAACAATAATATCAAGAAGATCTTGAGAAAGATGGCCGAAAATGATAGATCAAGGCATGATATGTTACCTTACGCTTTTCTAGGGTATCGCACAACAGTTCAAACTTCCACCGGGGCGACCCCTTATTTACTTGTCTATGGGAATGAAGCTGTGATACCTGCTGAAGTTGAAATACCTTCTCTAAGGATTATTCAGGAAGCTGGGATGAGTAACGAAGATTGGGTCCGCGCTCGCCATGAGCAACTCATGTTGATTGATGAGAAGAGAATGGTCGCTGTATGACATGGTCAGCTGTATCAACACAGGATGGTTCATGGTTTTAACAAGAAGGTGAGAGCTCGAACATTTGAAGTGGGGCAACTGGTTCTCAAGTGAATATTCCCTCACCAAGAGGATTAAAAAGGCAAATTCGCTCAAAACTGGCAAGGGCCATACATAGTTCGCAAGGTACTATTTGGAGGAGCTCTGATTTTGTCTGAGATGGACGGCACAGAGTGGACCAAACCAATCAATTCTAATGCGGTAAAGAGATATTATGTTTGAATGATGTTCTAGTTTTGGTGTTTTCTTAGTTTACTTGTAATCACCTTTGTAGTAATATTGTTTGCTAGTGTGTAAATGCCTATAATCCTTTTCTTTTTATGTACAAACTACATTTGACCTGAATTCCCAAGAATGGGATACGTAGGCGGCCTATGTCGGCTTTGGTCAACCACTTAGGGAAACTTATCCTTTTTTTATGTACAAACTACGTTTGACCTGAATTCCCAAGAATGGGATACGTAGGAGGCCTATGTCGGCTTCGGTCAACCCCTTAGGAAAACCTATCCTTTTTTTATTTACGAACTACGTTTGACCTGAATTCCCAAGAAAGGGATACGTAGGTGGCCTATGTCGGCTTCATTCAACCCTTTAGAGAAATTTATCCTTTCTTTTTATGTATGAACTACGTGATGACCTGAATTCACGAGAAAGGGATACGTAGGCGGCCTATGTCGGCTTCGATCAACCCATTAATTTCTTTTGTATATCCCTAGCGTAGGGCTGAACTACGTTTGACCTGATTCCTGCTTCAATGGGATACGTTGGTGCCCCAACGGCTCGGTCATATAACCCCAGAAAACGAAAACTGGGGCAGAATTTTCGAGAAGGAATCTCGAAAATTCACAAGAGAAGATCGACATCCAACAAAAAGAATGAAGGTCAGAAAAGACTTCAGATCCACTCGGATTGGTATCATCTCAAACAACTTTAAACTGGGGCAGAAATTTTGAGGTAGACCTCAAAATTTCCACCAAATGCCGGAACATCTTCCAAATTCCCCAGCACCAGAGGTTAAAGCTTTGGAAGCCACCAACTGTAACAAACCCTGGGTAGACTAAATTTTTGGCTATGATAGAACTACTTGAAGAAATCCTCCAACAATGATCATGAGTTTTAGAAACCATCCGTCGAATATAGTCAAAACCATGAGGAAGACATTCGTTGAGCTAGTACATGACATGACTGGCAGAGATTTT
>NW_025843208.1:0-2537 GCF_002878395.1 Capsicum annuum | reverse complement strand
TTCTCCTTAATGGTCTGTATCTTGACGATAGGCTTATAACACCTTGATGACTCTTTCCCGTCATATATCAATTCTAACATATTGGTTTCAGCATGGGTTGGCAGCGGATTCTGGTTAATGTTTGAACCCTCCGGGGCCTGGACCAACATCTGATTTGTGTCAATTAAATCTTGGACAGCTCTCTTAAAATGCCAGCATTTCTTGATATCATGGCCTGGTATGTCAAAACAGTACGCACATCTTAAAGAATAATCGAGATTCCTCGGCGGTGGATTTGAAAGCCTTCCTTAAATTGGGCTTAACACCTTCAACTTTCTCAACCTATCAAACAAGCTAGCATATGACTCCCCAAGAGGTGTTAATTGATTTTTGAACACCTTTTCTTTCTTATACTTAGACCTGGGTTGAAAACCGGGTCTGAAGGGGTTTTGGTAATTCGGTGGAGCAAATGGGCAATTTTGTGGAGCTTGCGCGTGCCATTGTGGGTAAGAAGGGGTTTGGGCATATGGTTGCGTGCTATATACTGGGTACCGGGGTGGTGGAATGGAATATAAAGGGTTTTGTGGAGGGTAGTAATAGTGGAGAGGAATATATGGAGCTTGGGCGTAAACTTGGGCTTGGGATTGGGGATAGGGGCGAGGTGGTCTTTTGAGATAGGAATGGGTTCCATCTACGATAGTCGCCACGTCTTCTTTTTTCTTTTTACCTCCAAATGTGCCAGATCCACCTTGAATCACTTGTGTGGTGGCTTTCAATGCGGCAAAACTCACTATTTGGACGGTCTTAATTCCGTCCTCTATCATCTCCCCCATTTTGAGGACTTCAATAAAAGACTTTCCCATTGCCAGAAGTAAATATTGAAAATAGGTTTCATCCTGTGCCTGAATGAAAACCTCTACCAACTTACTTTCTTTTATTGGAGGCTTTACCCTGGCGGCCTGTTCATGCCACCTTATTACGTACTCCCTAAAACCTTCAGTGCTTTTCTTCTTCATGTTGACCAAGGATTTTTTGTCCGAAATCAGGTCGATGTTATACTGAAAATGTTGCATAAACTCAGAAGCTAATTCATCCTAGTTGTTCCACTTGTCGCTATCTTGATCGATAAACTATTTTGAAACCAGATCAAAAAGACTCTCGCCAAAGAAAGCCATGAGCAGCTCTTCCCTTCCTCCTGCAGCCCTCAATTAGTTGCAATAACGTGTCAAGTGTGCCACGAGATCACCGTGCCCTGCATACTTCTCAAACTTAGGCATTTTAAAATGGAGGGGAAGGTTGATGTTTGGGAACATGCAAAGATCTTTATAGGAAATACTCTTATAACCTCCGATTCCCTGCAAATTCCTCATGGCCTGTTCTAAACTTTTCAACTTCGGTGCTATGAATTCCTGTTCCTCTGTTGCGACAGGTTTCTCCGTATCAAATGGAAATGTAGGTGGCTAAGTGTACCCATATGGTTCATTCATTCTCAAAGTAGGCTCCGGGGCATAATACTGACTATCTGAAACCTTCAATACTAGCTCACCGGTAGACTGAGGAAGCCCCATTATCGGACGCACAGTATATGTGGGAGCTTCAGGTAGTGGCGGAGCCAAGAATACCAATGTGATCGGTGGCGCCGGATGACCAGCGGGTCTTGATTAGGGAGCTGCCAAGGCTACACTAGAACTGCCAGGATAATAATGTCGCGGAGTGAATACTGGCGCGTGCTCAGGTGACTCAGTGCGCCTGAGAGAGCGGTGGATGATTAGAGATATTCCCAAGACCTTCAGCGAGCGAAGGAGGAGGCATTCCACTGGCCCATGCTCGGTGCAAATCTATCAATTGTTGCCTGAGCCTTACTACCTTATCAATGTGTTCTGAACTTTCTTCCCTGTGATCCTGATCTGGGTCAATGAGTGAATTTTCAATCTCCCTGCTAGCCATGGCGAGCTTTTCTTTAGATCTAGTGAAGTATGGGTGACTATCCAGAGTGCTGCAAACATACCACTTCAATCTAAAAGAACATGCTCTTCAAAGACGACATCCGTTAGGATTAGGGCACACAACAAGCATGGGAATCACATTGGTAAAACTGTCCTAAATTCATGTTCATTTCTACCAGCTTTTGAGGGTAGCTAGGCCATTTTAACATCATCCCAATTTGTATCTACACTTATTTTTATCTACACTTATTATTATTTTCTCCCTCCTTTCCCTCTTTTTTTTCGTATCAGTCTCTGTTCTTTCCCTTTATTGTCTCATCGTTCTTTCTTTCTTTTCTTCTCTCGTTATCTACCTTCATTTTATCATTCTTTATAGCTTTTGTTTTTTCTTTAAAAGAGGAAAAATAATGAAAAACAATGAAACAAAATGATTAGATCGAACCCAAAACTAGGTTGCCTACGTATCATGTTGTACATAAATCAGATCTTGCATAGTTCGGGTTGCATATGCATAAACATCACACAATTGAAGGTTTTTTTTCACGAAAAATAAAAACAAGTAAATAAAAGAAAGACGTAACATCATAACATTTCGATGAAAGAAACAACAAA
>NW_025843207.1:0-3344 GCF_002878395.1 Capsicum annuum | reverse complement strand
TGGATTTGGGGGTTTGAAAGTCATTTCTGGAGGATACAATTGATCAATACTTGGTTCACCCATACCATTCTATACTATCAATTGAGGACCCACAGTAGCTGGTGCTACAGGAGTGAAAAATGGGTTATTCATGACAGATGGATTTGATGGGCGCATGGTAGAAGTACCAACAGTGCCAGAAACATTAGCGTATGGGCTAAATCCAGGTGGGTAAAATGGATCGCCAGTTTGAGATTGAGCAGAATTTGGATCATTCGTATTAGAAAGTCCAGGGATTGAGGAAGGCGAGACTTGTCTATTCGACCAATCTTGGTACATCTCTGCTATATGTTGTTTCAATAACTTATTTTCTTCCATTGATGCTAATTCTTGCAAAATCGACTGATTTTGCTCTTCCTCACTGTCAGACCCCACACTCTCTTTGCGTGTCATCTTTATTTTTTCTTTAAACCTTTGTTGCATGGGTTGAGAAGCCAACTTAGTCACAAACAACCACCTTAATACTATTTTAATTTTGGAGAAAACTAATGTGTCAGAGTTCAAAATTTATTTTTTTACTAAGACCACCGAATCCATGAAGGACTGCCTACATATCTCATTGAATATGAGAATCAGGTGTACATAGTTCGTGAAATATATGTCGTACAAAACTTAGCCTCAAGACCCCTAAAGGTTCAGAACTGTTAAGATTTATATATATTTTATCTTTTATTTTGTAAAAACTTAGCTTTGTGATCCCTAAAGATTCAGGGTTGTTAAGATTTATATGTTTTTTATTTATTTTGGAAAAACTTAGCCTCATGATCCCTAAAGATTCAGGGCTATATATATATATATATATAGACCCAAGAAAAACAATTATGAAAGTATTCATATTTTTTAGAAATATTCCCTGATAACTCTATGAATTATTTTTCAAAAGACAGGGTCGTATCCTGGAAGGGCTTCCTATGTATCCCACTAAAGAGTGAGAATCAGACCCTCGTAGTTCATGAAAACCTTACAAACTATATATATTTTTTAATTTCTTTAAAAAATAATTCATTAAAGTTGAGGACAAAAATTCTCTTACGTTTCACCAAGTTGCCTAAAAGTTGGTCAACAATACAATAAACCTTTCAAATAAATGTCAAAGAGCACGTAGGATGCACATGTTGGTCATTATAAAGAGGGACACCCATCCTAGACAGACCCGACCCTTGAGCCGAGTCTCCTTAAGTCAAATGCATATGATGCAAATAAAGCGGAACCTAATAGGGATAACCAGATTCTGAGTTTTCAGTTCTTCTAAGTTTAGCCTGATAGGGATAGGTGTCTAGACTGGATTACCCGAGTGGACACTCGAGTCGGGGAGGGACAACTTGTTCGGTAGCAGTGCTACTCCGCCTTCGTTGTCGATCCGAACCCCGCCTAACATGTGTGGCTATAATCCTTCACCATGTGCCTTGACAATCTGGCTATCTCAAAAAGAAAGTACGATGCACACACTGCATTTCTTTTATCCTATTTCAGAGACTCAGAGTGAGTGCACAAGAGAAGACAATTTATGAGTGCGCAAGAGAAGACAATTTATAAAATAGCTCAACAATACCAAAGCATCACAAAAACCGACCACAAGTGGTCGATTTTCCCCAATTTCTGACCACAAAATCAATCAAACTGTGTGGTCGGTAAAGTAGTGGTACCTTTTTAAAAACCGACCACATGTGGTCGATTTTTTAAAAATATATATGTATTTTTAAAATTTATTATTGTATTATTAAAATTTAAAAAAAATAAAAAATAAAAAAAATCGACTACTAGTGTTCTATTTTCTATTAAATTAATTAATTAATAAATTTATAAGAAAATCGACCACACCGTGGTCGATTTTTCTGGGAATTTTTTTTTTAAAATCAAAAAATGTAAATGCTTTCAAAAGTATACAACACATACAAAATGTCAAACAAAAGTGAAAGTGTAAAAACTACAACAATAGTTTCAAAAGTGTTAACAACTGCAACAATAGTTTCAAAAGTGTACAGACTACAACATAATGTCTAAATTGAAAGTAGAACACATACAAAAGTCATAACACTAAAAGTCATCTTCATCGAATTCGTCCTCGTCTTCCATATCCTCATTTGTGATGATATCATCCAGGGGGCCTAGTCCTCTTGCAGCCCGAACTGCATTACCATGACTCGGAGGAATAATCCCTGCAGTCGAAATGAAAGAGCCGAACTGCTCCTGCAGTATCCTAATTTGTGATGAAGTTTCCCCCTCCTTCTTTTGTGCCCTCTCACTCTGTTCAGCAAGCTCTTCAATGAGTTTAGAAATCGTATTTTCTAGTCTTTCAATGGTTTCTCTATCAACTAATGAGCTAGAGTATGCAGGGCCGGACGAACACCTAATATTCTCGCCAAAAAAATTGTTGTGGTATCCGTAGTAATGGCCTCTAACTGCAGGACCCACAATTTTTTTCCATAACTCCTCCTCTACATGTCAGGGTAGTTGGTCACCCTAACTTTCAGGAGGCTGAGTACTAAGATACTCACTAACGAGTTGCGTAAATTTTTGCTATATTAATTCAAAGTAAAGTTAATATTAAAAGTCAAAAAATATTAAAGTACTTATAATTGAATAATATCAAATTTGAGAAAAAGATTCATAAATGCAATATTTGTTTCTTACATGGGTAGCTTTTGGACGAGGTTCAACACAGACATCTTCATCAGTCAGGTTCTTTTTCTTTCTCAGATGAGTCTTCTCGAATAGCTGACCGCGTGGTATGCTCCTACCCTTTTCTTTTTCATGCATATGAAAAAATTTTCAATGTTCAAATCCACTTTAAAGTCCCTACACTTAACCATTTTCAAATAACTAATTCACCTACCAAACCACATTCAAAACAAAACAATCCCCTTTAAAGTCCCTACACTTAAACGTTTTCAAGTAACTAAGTCACCTACCAAACCACATTCAAAAGAAAAAATCCACTTTAAAATTCCTACACTTAACCATTTTCAAATAACTAAGTCACCTATCAAACCACATTCAAAATAAAAAAATTCCCTTTAAAGTCCCCACACTTAACCATTTTCAAGTAACTAAGTCACCAACCAAACCACATTCAAAATAAAAAAATCCCCTTTAAAGTCCTCATACTTAACCATTTTCATGTAACTAAGTCACCTACCAAACCACATTCAAAATAAAAAAAATCACCTTTAAAGTCCCTACACTTAATCATTTTCAAGTAACTAAGTCACCAACCAAACCACATTCAAAACAAAAAAATTTCTTTTAAATTACCCACACTTAACCATTTTCAAGTAACTAAGTCACCTACCAAACCACATTCA
>NW_025843206.1:0-2695 GCF_002878395.1 Capsicum annuum | reverse complement strand
TAAAATTTGAAGAAGATAGAAGGTCGGAATATGTCATTCTTACATTGGGTGCGGGGTTGAGAGGTAAAAAGGTTGTATAGTAGATCCTCGGGTCAAGGAAAGTTATTTATTTTTATTTGGGTAAAATAAAACTTATTAGAATTTTATTTATTGGACATCTATAATCTATATCTATAATTTATATCTATAAACTATATTTATAATCGATATCTATATCTATAATCTATAATTTATAATCTATAATATATTAAAAGTGTGAATGGTCTTAGAAGTATTGTTTGAACTTTTTGCCTTTCATTAAAAGTCTTTGCTTTAGAAAAAATCGTCCTTTCACTATTTTTTTCTAATATTTAAGATTTAAAAATTAATTAAATATATTTATGGTAAAAATATTTTCTTATTAATAGTCATCAGAATTAATGACAACTAATATTTTTTCTATTAGATTAAGAATTTAGAATCAACTAAATTTAATTTTAAGAAGATTTTAAAAATCTAGAAATAAATATAAAAGTGTTAGAATAAGAAAAATTTAGAAAGAACCAAAGTTTTAAGTACATAACAAGAATGTAATCCATGATTTTGTAAATATTTGATTTTAAAAATAAGAAAAGATTTTAAATATTTTAAAAAAGTCATACCACAAATATGGTTCAAGTTGATGCAGACTCTCTTAGCCTCTGACGACAAGGAAAAGAGGTATTGCACGGCAAATGCAAAAGCAATGATTCATCAACCACTTCGAACTTCTGATAGTAATATATATATATATATATATATATATATATATGTTTATGTTTACATTGTTATATTAAAATTTAAAGGATCTAAAAGTGACTTGAACTTTTTACACTTCATTAAAAATCTTTGCAATAAACTAAATCATTTAATTTTAAATAATCAAGCATTATACGTGCGAGGCACGTGCGGTTAAACTAATATAACAAATATCAATAACGTTTCTAACAAATCGTGCGGTTAAACTAGTATAACAAATATCAATAACGTTTCTAACAAATCGTGCGGTTAAACTAGTATAACAAATATCAATAGCGTTTCTAACAAATTTGTACCTATAAATTAGAATTTATTTGCATATTTTCTAAAACTAGTGTTATTTGGTTCGTGTTAAGTTCGTCCCAAGCTATATTAATACTTACTATTTGTAATTTTTTTCTATTTTTTATCACTCTTAATTTTTATTTGCTTTTGTTACATTATATTAGTTAAAATAGTTTAACAATTTCTAAATATTTTTAAAATTTTAAATTATATATCAATTTCAATTTTTTTGTCTTGTTTTCTTTTTTTTGTTTGTTTTAGAGAATGTCTCGTTCCTTCTTGGGAACCGCTTAATTTCAACTTTTCACATGACATGTTTAAGATCAATGATTAAAATATTTTTGGTTAGATTGCATCGACTGATCGGGCGGATTATGTTTATCGCTTTGGCTTATTTGTTATTGTTTTTTAAATCTACTAATCCACTAGCCAACGGATAAGATAATGGTTGGTTTGATATCAGATTAATTAGTAATGAACGGACGATTATTGGGGTGTATTGTACAAATCTAAGTGATAGTAAAATATTGAGAGGTCATCTATATATCCTCCATTTCTTTACCGACTAAGTTGTTTGTATATAGTGCTCATCTATTTATCAATCGTTTAGGCTTGTTGAGTTTTGTTCGTATAATATTTTAATAGGTTATAAATAAAATCAAATGAGAATTTTATTTAAAACTAAAATGTATGTAGAAATAATATTAAATTATTGGATTGACTCTAAAACTCAAAACTCTGATATGGGTTGAAAATTTTCAATTTTATATTAAAATTTGTGAAGAACACATTGAAATTGTTTTATTTTTGTTGCGGTCTTTCACGTTGTCAAGAATAATTTGTCTTTTCAATTAAGAATTAATTCCAAGTTTCACTTATTTTTTAGGGTGACCGACTACACTTATAGTTAGAAGTCATAGGAAGTTGCTTATTTCCTAATCTAAGAAGTAATAGAATACCTATTAAGGTTCCAATTTTTTAGTTTATACAAGAGACACTTAAAGTATCTAGGGATAAATATATAAATATGAAAATTCTTAACGGGTTAAGAGTTTGTCCAGTGAGAAACTTGAGTAATCTGGCCTCATAGATAAGTTATTGACTATAAATTTTAATTTGTTCGCCAATCATTAATACGATAACTCAGTACCAACAATCTAAAGATAATTTTGCATTTGAGTTATCGACTATGGTTTGATTTTGAATAATCTTAGTTTTGATCTTTCTACATATCATTAGTGGAAGACTACAAAATTCAAAAATCTTCATTACTCTTAAAAGTTTTGTGCTAAGTCAAAATCAGGCGAACAAATTGAATGAAAGGGAATAAAAGTTTTTGTAAGTTTAAAAATAATTTTTTAAGAGTATATTATAGACTTTCTTTTAATTTTTCAAGCAAATGCATGCACTAAAACTCTTCTCCTTTTTATTTTATTGGAAGTTCTTAAATTAAAGTCTTTAACGATATAAATTAATTTTTTGCCTTATGTTGAATTAACTTCATTATTTTTTCTCAATTACACATATATTGGCTAACCATTTTTCTACAAAGTACAATATTTAAATGCTATAAAATATTTGATCCAATGAATTATTGTATGATGTCGTCAATAAAATTAATATATAAATTAAG
>NW_025843205.1:0-3357 GCF_002878395.1 Capsicum annuum | reverse complement strand
AATTTATTGCATGTATTTAAAAAACTTATTTGTGTTTTTTCTATGTAATAATTATAGATATTTTGTGATCCATCCATTTGAGTAGCTGTTATAGGTCTTTCAAGTACTTTTAGTAAATGTTCCGGTACTATTTCTTTATTGATTAAACAGCTAGTACATCCGGGATCGACTAATGCTAGAGTTTCTATCTCCACATCTTTTATTTTAATTTTTACTAAAACTTTTATGGTAGAGAATTCTTTATCTTCGTTGCATATTAGACTAGTGTCATTATCTTCTAGATTCGAAAGTTCTGCTTCTAGTTTTTCTAAATGTATCGCCTCTTGTGTATCTGTTTCTTCTATGGCGATTTTGGTTTTTCCTTTTTCTAGGATAGTTAATCTTTGTTCTAAATCATTTACTCGAGTTTCTAAAGTAGACACCCTTAGATTTAGGATTTGATTATTTGTATATTTTTGTTCGTTATTTATTTTTGGTTCTACTTTTATTTTTAAAGTGTTTTCTATACAATTTATACATGCTTCTAAGTAACATTTTTTGCATTTAGCTCTATTGTCTTTACTTGGATATCAATTACATATACGACATCTATTACTGTCTAGACCAATTTTTAGCTTTTGATTTTCTTAAGAAGTATTGTTTACGACTATATGGTTTTTGATTATGTTTCTTCTTATATTTTCTGTATAGTTTCTGATCGTAATTCTGGGTTGTGTATATAACAGATTTACAGAAATTCATTTCATTTCTTTTTACTTGTTTTTGTATTTGTATGTTTGTACATTTTTCTGTTAGTATATCCATTATATGTTGTGTTCTATGTCCTATTGTCCATTTTAAATTTGGGTTGGCTACTACCCCATCTCTTTTATACCATCTATCTTTTATTTCTCTTCCTAAGGATCCAGGTAATTTATTGAATAATTTTTTGCCTAATTCTTCATTAAAAGTATTTCCGCTGACGGTGCAATAATAAAAATAGTCTTGTAGGAATTTCTTTATATATACCCAATGCGAAATACTTAATTGTTCTAGTTTGATTAATGCTTCCTTTTGTAGTGCTAATAATCCACTATTTGGATCTTTTTCAGTTAATAACATATGCATTTTGTTTGTGAAATTATAGGGTTTGGTCCCATACTTAATAAAACCTGAAAATCATATGGGCAATTTGTCTTAAAACTTTCCCATGTAACTTTTGCAGATTCCCCTAAGAAGGTTTCTAAATATTTATACATTGTTTCCGTATCTGTTTCTGTGTAATGTTTTAAGTAATCTGCAGCTACTATTCCTTTCCATAAATCTATCACTGTATCCCACATTTGGGGATCATGTGCTGCTATATTCAAAATTTTACCTTTACTACCTCCTTCATGTAGTTTAATTGGTTCTTCTATTGGCATTCTTTTACCTGCTGGTTTTATATTATCTCCTCTAAGCTCTGTATCTGGGTTTATCCTAATTGTTGGTCTTCTAGGTACATTGCCTGTACTATAATCTATTGGTTGGGGATTAAGGTTATAACTGATGGTAGAACTTAATATAGAGATTGTGTCTTCATCTTTTCTTTCAAAAAATAATTTGTTATTTCTATATCCTAAATTATCACTTCTCTCTAAGCAGTTTTTAAAATGTTCTATACATTCTTCTATTTTTATGTCGTCCTTTTGACATCCTTTACATTTAAAAGTTATATATTTATATTCTTCTGCTAAGTTTTCAGCCTTTTCTATGGCCATGTCTACTTCATATCCTTCTTGTAGGACTTCTATATTCATAAACTCGCTTTCTGTTTCTATATTACTCTGTTTCATCATCGTCTAAATTTCTTTTAGTTGTGTAATTATAATCTGTAAACCTGACTGAGGTTTCTCCTTTACTTGTAGTATATAACAGATGAGAGTCTGGTGTAAAAAATTTTGGTTTAGTAAATTTGTTTAAATTTCATTCTAAACCTGTATATATTTCTGGGTGATTTTTTCTAGTTGGACCTTTTATTCCTATAACAATTAAACTCATATGCATCAATATCATTCTATAATTTTTTATATGTCTTAAAGAATTAGCTTTTACTAAATCTAGTATTTTAAAATCTTCTCCTGTAGCTGATATTTGTTCTTCCCTATAATGTCTATATAGCTGATTGTCTGTAGAAAAATATCCTGCGTTATATAATGTTTTAGGATTTAATAATTTTAATTGATGTTGTTGGAAAATTTGTAAATCTTTGTCTACATCAAAATCTGATCCTATGTTTAAATTTCTTGCTAATATTTTATTAACATTATAAATTGGGTTATAAAATTTATTGCATATATTTAAAAAACTTATTTGTGTTTTTTCTATGTAATAATTATAGATATTTTGTGATCCAAGTACTTTTAGTAAATGTTCCGGTACTATTTCTTTATTGATTAAACAACTAGTACATCCGGGATCGACTAATGCTAGAGTTTTTATCTCTGGAACAGCTCTGTCTAAATTAGTGGGTTGTCCGTCTGGTTATCCATTCATATGTTTATCTTGTGTCTGGTTGCTAAAGAATTTGTCTAAAGTCTGTTTGATTATAGTCTCTATTGTTTCATTTTTTCTTTTAGATATTAAAGTCTTCTTTAACATCTTATTACCTGATCTTGTTAACTTATTTTTTGATGAAGAACATCCTTCATCTTCACTTTTTGGCAAAGTGACAGCCATTAATGGGTTTGATTTGTCTTTACCGGTCACCGTTTGAACCGGACTAGCTGTACCAACATCCAGTACAGTGGATTTCTGAGCATTTAGTGAAAATGCACACCCTTCTCATCCATTTTTTGAGGAGATGGAGAACTCTGAGTTTGTGTTTGTGCATCTGTCTTGCTTATATTTGTCTGCTGGCTGAGCCTTGCTTCTAATAATTGTATCTGCTTTATTGATCGAGTGTTTTCCATGAGGAGTGATTCTTTCTGAGACAATATACAATTTGTATTATTAGATAGTATAGTCAGGTGGGGATGCCCACTTTATGTCTTGTAATAATCAGGGTCAGAGTGCTAGGTCAGAGTGCTTCCTTTATCACTACTTTCCAAAAAAAAGAAAAACTGTTGAAGCACGCGTCAAAATAAGTCTGGAAGAAAAATTAATAATGCATGTGACGATGGGGCCCAATGAGTACCCGACTTGCATTATTAAGAGTCTTTCTTATCTCTTATCTTTAAGTGTCGGCCACATGTATTTAGGCCAAGTTTTCTATTCGATCTTAAGGGGGTTCCCGAAAGGGAAACCCCTCTCCTAGTTACTTCATGTAAGTTCTTATTTACATGTTTTCCCCGGATTAATTTAATGTCTTCTATATTGAAATTTTTCTGCCCTTTACTA